>NW_015112991.1:107313-214229 GCF_001443285.1 Poecilia latipinna
ATTGCGCCATCAAGGGGTTTGCAGAGTCATGCAGAACAGAAACGAAAGTCTTGCCTAATGAAGCTGGGCCTCTTGACAATTGGTATTGTCTATTGTGTTGGAAGTGTTTGGCTGCTGTATTAGCAGCATGCAGGTTGAGGAATCCCTGGGATCTTCTGTTTTTGATGTAGCTGTTTCCATGGTAATGCAGGGTTTTCCACATTACTTTGAGCCTGGCGCTGCAGTGTGTACTAACTACTCACTTGCATCGTTATCTGTGTGTTGCAGGTATTTTTATCATTTTTTTTAATTTAATGCTTTTATCTTCGACTGGTGGTTTATTTTTAGACCGTCCCAGTGCGAATCCTGGTGTCTCACAACTGTCCTCTGCTGTTGTTGGTCAGCTGTCCTGAGGTAGCCTGGGGCTGGAGGCATGCTCAGCATTGGACCAGTCCAATCACAGGGCAGAGCTTCTCACACAGCTTCTCTTGTTTCCACGCCGTTTCCCACATGATGGGAAACGGCATTTGTTTGCATAAGGTGTTGTGAAGCTGACTTTAGGTATGTTGCAATAAATTAATTAATCGCATGATAAATTAAAACAAGTTCAATAATTTCCATTTGGGTGATTTATCGTTTTTCTCTTTTCTCTCTTTTTCTACCAAAACTGGATGACAAAAGTCTTCAGTCTGGTGCTTTTGTCTCACCTAGTTGTTTTTTGAAGGGCAGTTTTGTTTGTAGAGACTTCATAATTCATTTTATGTGTTGTTCTTGTTGTTTTGTTTATTTATTTTGGATATTTAAAATGTGTTTTGCCGGCAACCTGAGTAGGATGTGACCGTTCATTCTTAAGTGAGGCAGTTGATACAAAAATAAAGATGGCGGTGCCATACCAGAGCCCAAAAGAGAAACA
The DNA here is from genome assembly GCF_001443285.1 of Poecilia latipinna. NCBI lineage: Eukaryota > Metazoa > Chordata > Actinopteri > Cyprinodontiformes > Poeciliidae > Poecilia > Poecilia latipinna. The sequence goes on from NW_015112991.1 coordinate 108,206, forward strand.
ATCCAAAGGGATTCAGGTGTGCAAAATACATTTTATGCAATTCTGTTTCGAAACATAAACACTCGACAAGCTCCTTAAGTTTGACCTTAATAAGAAGCATCAACTTCTCAGCCAATATTTACTGATTTGTTACGAAGACGATGATGTGACAGAAAAGTGGAGGGCATAACTTATAAAAATTGTAACATGATGGAAAAAGACATGATGCCAATAAGCACGGTTGATTTCTAGAACTGTCTACATTTAATAATGTGAGAAGACCACCATTTTTTAAATGTATTCAGTATTTAATACAGTTGACAAAAAAAGTTAAAATATAATGATGTGCTTGTCTTTTTAAATTCAATAAATGAAAAATTGATCCCTGTATGTTATGGAAAGACAAAAGTTTTTAATGAATCATTATTGATAAGAGCAGTCAGCTCTAGATTAACCCAGTGATCAATAACTTGCTTCCTATTATGAATCACTTTAATTTATGTGAATTTCAACGTGCTGTGTTTCTGACCGAATATTATCCGTCGCTTTTCTGCAGAGGATGAGCCGTTTCAGGAGAAGGAAGCCATCAAGACGGAGGCTGAGTCTAAACATGTGGAGCTTGTCACCTCACCTCTGCCTGTCAGAGCCAACCACACTGCTTGGGCCGATGAAGCTCTTCGCCAGCAGCCGCATCATCCTCCAGCCCCTCCGCCGCCTTCTCTCCCACCTTCACAAGTTCCCATCGCCGTCATCCCGATGGTCCCGGTTGTCAATGCGACACCCTCTGTCCCCCCTCTTCCTCTCACTACGCCGATCGCTGCAGCTGCCACTTCGCTCAGCAGCCCCCTGCCTCCCAAAAAAAAGAGCACTTCCTCTACGGCGTCGCCGCTGCAGCAGCAGCAGTCAGTGTCTCATCACCTGTTGTGCCCCTCCCAGATCAAAATGGAACCTGCTCAGCAGCTGATAGACGTAAAGCCCAGCCTAGAGCAGCCTCAGATGCAGATTCAGTACTCGGCTTCTATTAGTACCAATGGCTCTGGCTCCCATCATGCACTGGTTCCCCATCAAGCTCCACCTACACCTCAGTCACGCCCCAACGGCGTGACGATAGAGGACCTGAGGGGCATGGAGGGCAAGAGGAGACCTGGAGGGTTAGTTCATGTGTTTGAATGGTGCAGTTAATTTAAGTTTGAGGATCTGTTCATGTTTACATGGTATTTTATTTTCCAGAGCGGGAACCAGAGAGGTGCACAATAAGCTGGAAAAGAACAGGTTAGTCTTTATGTTGACATGTTTATTGTTGCACCTGATGAAAAAGTATCAAGAATTAAACGTAATAACAACATCCAGACATTTATTATACAGTCACGTACACTGTTTCTACTATTTTTAAATAACATTTCCACTGTGTTTTTCTGCACTGATATGCTGTATTTTAAGTCATTTGTTTTGTTCAGTGTTCAGCAGACATGCACATTATGTACATTTTTGAAAAAGTGATCCAATTCAGTTGCCCAACATTTGGATCACGAGTCTGATATCTTTATTTTTAATAACTACACAATCTTGTACAGTATGTGATGACTATTATTGTTGTTTTTTATATAGTGTTGTTAACACTTTAAGAACATTTATGTGAACATTTACATCTGCTGCTGCTGTCACACCTGAATTGATACTGTGCAGGACAATAAGACCTACTTGTAGAGTTTATTCAGTGAAATTGTTTTGGCATTTTTCAGTTTGTAAATGCTGTAACGGTGAAACAAAATTTTATTTTGTTTTTTTCTTAAACGTCTGCAGGAGAGCACATCTAAAGGAGTGTTTTGAGACGCTAAAGAAAAACGTTCCTAATGTTGATGAGAAGAAAACCTCTAACCTCAGCGTTCTGCGCAGTGCACTCCGTTACATACAGGTCAGTAGGTCAAATATTTTGGAAAAAGTCTCATTATCTTCTTGTTTCTGCTGTTTTTCTCTCTTCTGTGGGCTAAAGCCCCTTTGTTTTCTCTCAGGGTGAAAATTGGCAGTGAATTCAAAAGAAAAAAAATTGTGAATGAACTCATAAGTTTCCCATCATCATGACTGGTTGGCTTGGCAATTTATCTGAACTGACAAAAACGTGAGAATATAAGATAAAGTTTTAGCTAAAAAAGTAAAAAGCAATCATAGTTGCTCAGAACTTGATTTAGCTGTGCAGAGAACTAATGCTGGATGTGATTATGTGACGTTTTCTCTGGGTTGACTACTTTGCGGCCTGGGGCTACAGTAAATGCAGTGTCGCCTTTTTCTGCAGTGAATCCTCTGACATTTGAAGTTCAATGTGCTGCGCAATGGAAAGTTAGTGAGCGGAGCTAAAATAGGCCAAGAGATGGGGGAATTTGTTCATAACACGGCTGGCAGCAAGATCACGGGGAACAGGAACCCCCCTGGGAGAGGAGCCGGGTGGATTAGAGACCCTGTTTGGGAGGGTGAAAATCTGAATAAAAGTTTAACTCTTTAACCAACAAATAGCCTTCAACAAACACTGAAACACTTGTATAGATTTGATATGCAGTTTTGTTCTGTAATGCATTTATTTAGTTTGATTTAGATGTAAATCAGCATTTTGTTTTTCTTCCTATAGATCAACACTGGTGAGCTGATATTAGCTGGTTAACTAGTCAGGCTGTCTGCTCCAGTAGCCAGGCTGCAGGCAGCTTCTTTACATTTTGAAACGTTAACTTTTTAAACCTTCAGCGAACTGTGACACTGGTGTTATGCCTCTGTTTGACCTTAGCTGAAAAGTTACCCTTTATTTTTCCTGTGAGCTGTTTTGCTGTCACCTTCTTTTTTTCTTTTTTACATCTTTTTGTTTCAACACTGGGGTGACTCTGTCACCATTTCGTAAATTACTTCTGTTTAATCCTATTCAGGACTTTAAAACATTCATATTCCTGTTCATTTTCACTCCATGCAGTTTTCCCTGAAAATGAATGAGCTCATTTTGATGCTGTTAGGTGTTCAACAGCTACTTAATCATAAAATCACACCCTCCCAGATATTTTTTCTTCCTGTTTTGGCAGCGGCGCTCATGTAAACCTGTAAATGCGGTCTGTCTTTCTGTTTCTGAGCCATGTGAGATCTGAGCACATGGCGACAGCAAACCCGGTGACATCACCGTCACTCACCTCCTCTGATCCGCTGTGCTCTTTGAGACTGCAGAGAGAGAGGGAGGGAGGGAGGCGATGACAGGTGTTAACGATGTAGCTGTGTTTCCATGGTGATAACAGGGGGATAGGTAGAGATTCACGATAGCGATGTCAGCTTTTTCCTCTTCATCTCTGCAGACTTGTATCAAAATTATTGGGTACCAAAAGGGCTTCTGTTTTTTTTTTTTTCTTCCTTTCAGAAATACCTGTTGGATTTGTAATTAAGCCTGCAAGAGCAGACATTTTTACTCCAGAGACGCAGGAATCTTTTAAAAGGAAAGAATAAAAGAGCAGAGGGGGGCGAGGGGGGAAGGGCATTTTGGGGGACCGATCCAAAGCGCCCAGCTGGCCAACGTCCAGCCACATCTTTCCTTGTATGCAGCCTTGTACTTTACCCTTCTTTCTTTTACAAACTGCTTCTCTAGCAGCCTGATCCCACGTAGGAGGTTGCCACGGAAACAGCTATGGGTGGCAGCAGTTTCCTTGGTGATTTACCACAGGACGAATGGTGACCGGGTTTGCATGGATGAACAAAAGTACTCCAGAACTTGTAGTAGTTGGTTGTGGACTCATTCAGAGTTGTCCTGTGTCTTTGCTGCAGTTTTCATTACTGTTGAACTTTTTCACATTTTGTTATGTTATAAACCAGAAACCTGAGTACATTTTACTAGGATTTTATCTTTAGACTAATACAAAGTAGATGAATATGAATGGGGTACAAAAATAACAATACAATATAAAAAAATCTTTCTGCAAAAAGTCATTGTAACACATGAACAATTTTCTTTCTGCTAAAAAATAACATTCCCACAGCACAATGCTGCCATCACCATGACAAAATGCAATTATTTTAGTAATCAATTCATCAACAAATTATTATGGCAATTAATCAGATAAAAAATGTGGCACATTTTGCGGCAGATTTTTCAGCAAATGGCCTTTAATGAGTCTGTATACTCCGATTAACAATTAATCAATTATTAAATTAGTTAACAATCGTTTTAACAATCAATTCATCACAATTAATTTGGTTAATTTTTTTAATCTCAACTTCTGAATTACTCTTTGGTAGATTTCGTTTTTGTGATTCATTTATTTATTCCAAACGAGTTTAAAAGAAACAAGAGAACAAGAAACTGGTGGGACAGAGAAAAACGTGAATGCATAATCAGGAACAAAATTACTTGTTTACTTATTTATCTACTTTCTAAGCTGTTGGATTTTATTTAGCTTTAGTTATAACCTGAAAAAATTTATAAGTGTTTCAGTGATATGAATACATTTGTGTGGAAATCATGTGGAGAAAGTTGCTTTTTAATAAAAGCCACCAGTTTTATTTAAGCTTCATTAAAAACAACCTGTTGCTGCAAAGCTCAGTTTTATTTTTGTGTTTGTTTTACTCACCGTCATTAAATCTCCCTGTGAGTTTTTGTGTTGAACCGTAAGCTGCTGAGGGGTCGGAGTCGCTCCGGCCTGGATCTGGTAGCTGGAGAGTGAATGGAGCAGAGAGGAATGTGGCTCACGTGAGGCGCCGTTACGAGGCCCACAGACAGAAATATGGCTTTCCTTCCTGAACTGCCAGAGCATCACATTGGGTTTCACCTACTCTGTTGTTTTCAGTTTTCACAAAACGACTCGGGTGTGCTGTAATGAAATTAAGTAGACGTAAACAAAAATCCCTTCCTTAACCTTCATCCCTCTCCAGCTCTTGTAATCTATGTTAATGTCCTTAGCCTGTCACGCTATGTGGTGTTTTACGCCAGTTGACACGCAAAGAAACTGGGTCACACAGATGGAGTATTGGGGCTGGAAAAGCTTTTCTTCCCTTTTCCTTCTCAACCAGAAAATAAAAAACTGGAATCGCCACACTTCCCCCCTTCAGCCAATCAGAATTGGGACAGAAGCCTTTTAAATGGCAGGGTATTAAGCAAAATGATTTTATCCAAGATAAGAAAGGGATTTGCATATTTCCCTCTGGAAGTAAAACATTTTCCTCCAGTTAAAGGAAATTCAGAGAACTGACTCTAGATAATTCCTTGAGTTTCTTTTTATTTGAAGGCGTGTGCATAACACCTGTCATGAACAGAGGAGTCTTCATGAATGTTTATGACTGCTTCATGAAGTGTCATTTAATAAATAATGACATTTTTTAATTCAAAGTTGCATTAAAATTACATTAAAAGTGTCAAGTTTGCATTCTTCTGTAAATAATGACAATTTTAAAGCAAAGTCAATGAAAAGTCCATTAAAAGTGTCAACTTTGCACTAAAAGTGTCATTATTTCACGTATGATGCATCATGACAGCAGCCATAAACATTCATGAAGACTCTTTCATGTTCATGACAGGTTTTATGTCAGTCTTATGCTCACTTGGTGAGTGAGTGTCTACAGGACAAAACGTTCTGCAGCTAAGCACAGGTTGGTAGGAGACTCTCATAGTCTTTGCTGCCATGATTACAGAGAATCAAAATTATTTACACCAGCAGTCTCAAACTGCATTCCTCGAGGGCCAGAGTCTAAGATGTGTCCCTTGTCCTGCACGTTTGAATTAAATGGCTAAACTGCATCACTAACATGTAATCAAGCTCTGCAGAGTTCTGCTAATGAGTTAGATCTAAAAGTTACAGGATGACCGGAGTTTGAGACCCAAGCATTAAACATGTCTACATTTATAATGCCGGTATTTTATCTACTTTTATTGAGTTTTAACCCTTCCAGACCGAACTTGGAGGCAACGATCCAGCCAGATTTGTAGCACCGCTATTCTGCCACATTTTGCTGTTATCTGAAAAGTTCTAATGGTTTCTGTCAGAGTTGACACCTATTAAACACAGCACATAACACAGGAAAGACAAGAGAAAGTTAGATTCTTAATACTCGCGAGGAGAACAGACAGAGATGTGCTTTCAGTTACAATCTCCTACTGCTCTGAAGCACATTTGCCTGCTCCTCTCTTTTTATTGTCTTTAGGATCCCTAATCACAGAGAGCGCTGTAACTCTAAAGGGAGGGGGAAACACTTCACACAGTCACAGCGCCAAGATTATCACTAACTAACAACACAATCTATCTCGCACTAGCTTATCTAGTTCCTGACCCAGGATCAAGCAGGACAAGTTGTGAATCTTCACAGCGATGGTTTTATAGCTATCTAAGAGGTCAAAGCAGGGCGTTCTGTGAAGAGCTGCTGTCACTGCTCTTCTTCAGAGAGGCCTCCTCTGAAGAAGGAAGCAGAGTGGTTAACAATATAGAAACATTTCTAAAAACATATGACTAAAACAAATAAGAGTACATAAACTAACAACATATAAAACAGTATAACAAATAATTGATAATGATACAATTTACCTAACAGTTTCTAAAAGGGGAGATGTTGTGCTTTCCAATGTCAGGTTATTACGGTAATTTCACCCCCGCCATAGCAGGAAGTGAAATTAATCTGATGAGACACTCTTTTAATACACAGTAAAGTGCGATAATAACTTGCTAGATATTGAAAGTTCCAGTTGTTATGGATAAATGGGCAAATATATTTATTCACAGGACATTTAAATAATTTCGTACAGTTAAATTTAGCAAATGTATCCAGGTGAACATTTGAAACTTGGGTCTTATAGGGTTAATTCATAAATTGAAGCAGAAATATTGGATAGAGACCTACTGAGTTCAGCAGAAGGATGTACGTTTGTCGCTCTGCTCTAGACACGGCTGTGATTTTAGCTGGGTAAGTAGCCAGTCTGCCTTGCTGCTTGCAGGTGTAGTCTTAATTATGTTAAATGTAAAATTGTAAAATTTACTCTTTCACGCTTTATTTCATGTTCCTTCATCAAAGTGTCGCTTTGACTCATTCATGCACGTTTGAGGAATCCTTGAATCGCCTGTGTCAACCATTCAGGTTGCCAAAGCTCCTTCAGACTAGCGGCAGCAGGAAGGAAACACCAGGTAGAACTGCGAGTGTGATGAGTTTATTATATGAACTGCTTCTCAATCCAAAGCTCCTAGGAACGGTTGTAAACTACCGTTCCTGGAGAAACGTTGGAATGATGCACCGAAAGTGGAGTGTCAGAAAGAGTAGGAGCTAAAGAGACAGAGACTAGTTACAAAGCATCAAATTACGAAGCCAAATTTTGTTTATCTACAGCAACTGAAGGTAATATAGTTACTTGATTGTGTAATAAAAAGGCACCATGTGTCATAACACCGGCCCTTTAATAAAACTGATGGGTGGAGCTCGTTTAGATTTCACAACATTACCGTCTCTGTTTTTCCAAACACAAATATTTCCAAGCAGCTGAATTTTTCCATTTCGTCATTAAAGGAAATATGTAGGAGTTTGCTGTCAGCCAGCTGAAGAGCAGTGCGCAGCAACAAGTGGGGGGAGAGGAGTGCTAGAGAAAACCCTCGTCATCTTGACATTTTCTCTTTAAAAAGACAGCAGTACAAAAAGAACAACACAACATGTGAAGTGTGTCACCATGACAAGCTGCCATTTACACGACTACGGTGGCTCACAGGGGACATCAGAGGCATCTTTTAATGATGCAGGTCCTCGTCCTCCCAGTGGAATGATGCTGGTGTGTCTGCTGACTCTGGGTGCGGCTGCAGAGCTTGTTGTACAAGCAGAGATAAGACTAGACCGTTCTATAATTACCTTTCAAAATATACTTGTGCAACATTTAAAAATTATGTTGTCTTCATTTAATAAAGAAAATAAGTGTAATTTACTACTACTTTACATTAACTGTGTTAGCAAGGAATATTTAGTTTTATTAGGATGTCAATAATCATACTGAAGTTGATAATGGACCTAATTAGTTGGTGATAATGTTTTTCTTGTTATAATTCAACTTCTTGTTTGATATTTAACTGCAGACTTTTTTCTGCACTAATGAGTTTTTTTAAAATGAATATTAAACATGGAAATATAATCTAATTTGTAATTTTGTACCAATTATACCATAAAGTCAACTTAACTTGAACAATTTCAGTGTTTTTGCAGAATCTGTTTTCTGTTCCTACTTTTTCTTTTTCATTCATCGTGTGTTTTATCTTAAATTTGATGGAAGCTGTTTGTTTCACCCTGTTGGTGATTTTCTCCCCTTGAAGACTCTGAAGCGTAAGGAGAAGGAGTTTGAGCACGAGATGGAGCGTTTGGCCAGAGAGAAGATCTCCACGCAGCAGCGGCTGGCCGAGCTGAAGAACGAGCTCAGCCAGAACATGGACGCCATGGAGATCGACCGAGTCCTCCGACAGACCATCCAGCCGGAGGACGACCAGGCCTCCACGTCTACTGCCTCAGGTGCAAAACGGCTGCCAGACGCAGTTTTTTCACTAGTGCACCGGTGCAATTTAACCTGGGTGGGTAGGAATCAGGCTGTTCTGCAAAGGCCTCAGAGGTTTGCTGAAGATGATTAATAAACAGTATGATGAGTTATAAAACAGTATTTCAAGCTCCGCAAACTTACTAAGAAATGATCTTTCTACTAAATTGCACTGCAAAAACACAAAATCTTACTAAGTATTTTTGGTCTAGTTTTTAGTGGAAATATTTTAGTACACTTAAAATAAGACAAAACTAACTCATAAGCAAATTTTCACCAAGATATAGGAGCTGGTTTTGAGTAAATTATTTCTTAATATTGATGAAAAAGAACAAGTTACATTGCTGGACTATTTCTCTTATAACATGTGAAAATGTCGTATTATTAGTCAAATAATCTGCTAGTGGAATTAGAACTTAAGCAATAAATCAATTAATTGCATGATAAATTAAAACGAATTCAGTAATTTCCATTTGCCTGATTCATAATTTTTCTCTTTCTTTCTACCAAATACTGGATGACTGCAGTCTTCAGTCTGATGCTTTGGTCTCAACTAAACCTTAATTTGAAGTACAATTTTATTGACAGAAACTTCATAATTAATTTTATTTGTTGTTTATGTTGTTTTGTTTATTTATTTGGGGTTTTTAAAATGTCTTCCAGTTCCAGTGTTAAACGTTCATTAGAGTTTAAAGTTTATTGATCTTTAGGAATGTGTTCCAGCATTATTATGCATTTATCATTACATTATTGGAAAATGGTCTCCTAACAACATTTTGACTTCTGGGACAATTTATCGTCCAGTCTCATTTGTTATCGTTACAGGCCTAGAAATCGCTGCACCCCTAGCAATTACTTTTTGCTGTATTGGTTCTGTGTTTTCAGTTTTAAAAAACATGAATACATTTAAAAGTTTTCTGGATTATATGTTGTAGAGGAAAAAAACATGTACAAGTTTTTCCAGTTTATGTCGCAGGAGAAGCTAAACTATGAAAACAAAATGTTTTCATTTTGGAAACTGCTTCTGTAAACGCAGTTTCCTGTCATGATGTCACAGTTTTGTGTCTGTTCTGCAGAGGGAGAGGACAACTTCGACCAGGATGTGGACGAAGACGCTACAGCCCGTCCCGCTCCAGCGTCCCTCCAGAAACCGGCTCTGTCCATCCTTCAAGCCCAGCCGCTCCTGGCTCCACATCTGTCCATCCAGCACGCCGCTCTTCCTCTTTCCGGAGTCCTCGCCGCCCCTCCTCCTGCTGGCCCTCATCCTCCTCAGGCCATCGCCCCCGCGCCGCCTCCCGGCCCCCCTCCTCCTCCTCTTCCTCTTCATACTCCAGCTGTGCAGGTCCAGCCGACCGTCATCGCTCACGCCGCCGTCTCACACCCGTCGGTGATCCACTCGGTCAGTCACACCCTCCCAGCCAACCACAAACACTTAGCACACATAGCCCCATCTCCGGGTCCCGCCTCCTCCGCCCCGCCGCCGATGGCGGCGGCAGCGGCGGCGCCCGTCACGGCGACCCACCAGCACATAGCCCAGCCCATCGGACACATCACCGTCCACCCGGTGGCGCACCTGGGGGCGCCCCTCGCTTCCCACCTCCCGACTCTGTACTCCCAGGGTGTGCCGGTCACCCAGCCCACCATGGTGGGCCACATCACCCACACCTTCACCCACCACGCGCTGCCGCACATCCAGGCCGGCGCTCAGGCTAACACTAACGGAGCGCAGGTGAGCAGCACCGCTGTGGTGAGCCAGGGCAGCCCGTCGCTGGGGAAACCCACGGCGGTGCTCGCCCCGCACCCTCAGCTGGTTGGCCAGGCCGCTGTCCTCAACCCTGTCACCATGGTTACGGTCCCAACCTTCCCCGTCAGCACGCTCAAACTGGCCTAAAGCAGAAAATCCTCCGCACGCCCCGACGGAGAGGCGAGTTGGATTCAGACGGCCCGGATCTGCGTTCGGTCGGGTCCGTTGGCTTTGGATGCGAGAATCTTTGTGATATTTCGGTCACAGTCTGCTAATGACAACATTGCTGCAGACTCAGCGGGTTCGGGCCATTGTTGGTGAAAACGAGACTGTGACATTTGGCTTCGCCGCAACGTCAGGAACTTAGTTTGACCTTTCCTCTTCCTGCCTCTCTCTCTTTTATTCCTTTCCTCTGCAACCAGAAGCACTAAGACGATAAGCTCAGTTCACTCTCAGGCTCCAGAGATTCACTTCCATCAGCCTCACGCTCATTCGGTGAAAGGTGTCGTCAGCTCTCAATGCAGTGATACGAGTGTGTTTCACACTCTGATGTGATGAAGAGGAGAAGCATCACTGATCTAAATAAATTATTCACAACTGCTTCGGTCATGTCCGAAGGAGAATATTCCAGATTTTTTCCCTCCTGTGCTCCAGCTTCACCCAAATTTGAACTTCACAAACCAAACATAAAATAGAGAGAATTTGTTTAACTGCTAATTTCTGTTCTGCTGTTTGGATCTGATTATATGAACACATGTTGGGTGATAATACTGAGCAGAAACCTACAGGAAAAATTCACATTTCATGCAACAATTTCCGTCTGCTCTTGTCTCAATGTTCCCCCTCTGTGCGTTTTATTTTCTAGCTGTTACCACAGCGCCCCCTGCTGCCGTACAGCACAGCTTACACTGATGTCATTCACACCCTTCAAGCTTTTTTTGAGTGCTAAAAGTGCCACAAGGTAATAATTAATCAAAAATGTCATAATTCAGACAAACAAATGAATTAATGAAATATGTTGGAATTATTTGAATGTGGCAGTAATTAAATGCATAATTGGAAAATAATCAGTTGTTAAAACTATACAGAAATATTCCAGTTTAAATTTATTTTATGGCTCTTGTGCTCCAGTGCAGTGCACAGTTAAGCTCTCTGAGAGATTTAATTTTAAAAGTTTCAATCAATCCAGAAGCATGTTTCTGAATTAAAATGAAACGTAGGTCGAAAACAAAAATGAAATAATCTAAAAATAATGAATAATTTGTTTTATTTTAATTTTTTAGAAATTTCATCTCAAAAAATTATTTAACCTTTCTTGAGAATGAGTGGAAAACTCTTTATTCCCTTTACAGAAATCATACCTACTTTTTTCATGTTTTGATTGGTGTTATAATGATTTATCTTTTAAGAAGATCCCAAGTTCTTCCAGTTAGAAGAAACATGTTGGTAAAGTTAAAAGATTATTTTAAACCCTAATCAGATTGGGATATTAACTGTAATTGTGATTGGTTGAACTATGAAGGTTTTTTTTCCCCTTTTTTTTTTATCGAATTATGGCACTTTTTGACGTCCGTAGAAGTTCAAACCGCTTCTTGAGGCTCTGGAAATTGGTCTTTGCTCATATCAGCAGATACTGTGAGCCTTAGTTAATATTTTCCACTCAAAGAGCTGGTGTCTAAAAATAAAATTAAAATCTGTCGCTCTTGTTAAAAAATAATAATAATAAAAAAAAGATTAGAAATAAATGCTCTTAGTCAGAATTGGGAATGTGTTCTGACGCCCACTAATGAGTAAATCAGTGTGTGTGTGTGAATGTTTATGTTAGACTAAACACGTCATTCTCTCATTATCGTACGTTAACGCACTGCAAAAACACAAAATCTCACCAAGTGACTTTGGTTTAGTTTCTACTGCAAATATCTTAGTACACCTGAAAAAAAAAAAAACTTCCAAGGAACTTTTTAGCTAGATATATGCCCCAGTTACACGACGACGATTTCTGGTGAAAATGGAAGAGTTTCGTTGCGGTTGCACTGTACATTTACACGAAAATGGCGAATGTTTTCTCTGACAACGGCACAGTTTGAGAACGGGTTCCAGACTGCGATGTTTCTAAAACGTACCGGTGTCCGTTGTCTTGTAAACAGAATAAACGGATCTTTTCTTCCAGAGAATCCTCAGCTCATGCGTAGCATGACACATTTCATGACAGCTCTCTCCAATCCACAGAAGAAGAAACTACAGAAAATGCCAGATACCAGAGTATTATTTGTGCTTCTGACTCTTATAAATCTAACACGATGCTCATTTTATACCTCTTCACTTAAATCATCGAAGACGGATCTCATGCAGCTCCACTCCGTTAATTAGCGGATATATGCGACGAAGAAACACGTCGAGGAGGCGTTACTGGACGCGAACTGGGACAGCAAGCCAGTGGTGGGATAACTTTGTAAACAATGTAGTCGATGATGAAGAATGGAGGGAGAACTTTTGTTTGTCCAAGCCTAGCACCAACTAGTGGTGTGGCAGGGGCATTACACCTTGTCGATTTATGCCGTTTCTGTGTAAACAAAGATTGTAATTAGAACGTCTTCATGTAAACGTGTTGATCGAAACGAAACAAAAATTCCATTTTCATTGGATCATTGTTGTGTAAACAGGGCCAGAGAAACTTGTTTAAGTCAATAATTCTTTAATATCGATGAAAAAGAACCCGATTATTTCACTTATGGGAAAAATGTCTGCTAATGGAACTACTGCTTTTTCACCAATATTAAGGAGTTATTGACTTAAAACAGGGATGTCAAACTTTTTTTTTATTGAAGGCCATATCAAGATTATCAAGGTTATGAATGTCCTCAAAAGGCCGGTTGTGGTAAACCTCTAAAATATGAATAATTAGAATTTTGACTTTTTATTTTCCAGAATTTTGACTTTGTTTCTTCTTTTTTTTTTTCTCAGAAGTTTGATTTTTTTTTCCCCACAGAATTTTAACTTTTGATATTAGAAGATTAAAGTCAGAATAATTCAGGTAAATTCTGGGAAAAAGTCAAAATTCTAAGAAAATATTCAGATTTCTTTTTTGTGGTGGTAATCATCTTCCGTTGAAAACTGCTTTCATTTAATTGATCAAATATTATTTAAGCATATGACTGTTATTTTCAAGGTTTCTATTTACATGACTCTTTGGGCCACATAAAACTTCATGGCGGGCCAGATTTGGCCCGCAGGCCTCGAGTTTGACACTTGGCTTAAAACAAGCTCCTGTATCTTGCTGAAACATAACTTCTAAGTCTGTTTTATCCTGTTTTAAGTATAATAAGATATTTGCACTTAAATTAGACAAAAGTATGTGGTAGGATTTTGTGTTTTTGCAGTGCACGGTGGATCTCCTCCTTTACTCCTCTGCCGTTTCCCTGCGTTATGTCTGTAAATGTAATTATATGTTTTATATATTCTCTGCTCTACTTAACCCTGTTGTACCTGTAGCATGGCTGTTTGTTGGTTGTGCAGTTTGCCCTGTGCATGATGGTCGGTGTATGTGTGTGAGTGTGTGTGTAGCTGTTAGCAGGTTATTTTTTTACACAGATTTATGAGACGAGCCTGTTTGAATGCTATCGTGCGTGCCTATACTCAGTTTCCCTGAACACTGTGACAACTCTGGCTACACACGTACATGGAGTGAATGGAGGAGAAAACGACTTCTGGGTTGTTGTTGTTTTAATACTTTTCATTTTGAGTTGGACTGCAATGCTGAGCGGAAAAAGAAAAAAAAAAGCCTGTTGATCTTTTCTGGGTAAAATAATATTGTCTATTACTGAAATTGAGTTTTGTAATATTTGTACGTATGGAAGTTTTGTAACTCGTGATCGTACGCATGTTTCAGCATATGAGTGTATGCATCTTAAATGCTTGTTTTCTTTCGGTTTTGTTTTGCATGTAGGTTGCAGTTTAGTTCCTTTGTTTTAAAAATGCTCTTTTAATGTTTCTTTTCGGGACCATGTACAATACTGTATAACGTGGGCAGAATCCTGGACCTCATGCTACATTGATATTATATATAAAATATAAAAAACATGTTTTCCCTATGGAGAAAGTTTAAGTTATATATCGCCTGTACACTTTGGGCTGCCTTTTAGATCTAACTGTCCACTGTTGAAAATAACCATAATGAAAATGAATAAAACATATTAATGAAGAATTATGCTGATGGAAAAATAAAGATTCTTAATAAATCTTATTACATTTACAACACATTTGTCTGTTTGTTTTTATGGTTTAATATTTTATTGTTTTTCTGACCTTACAAAACAAACATTAACATAAAAAACTGACATAAAACAATGTAATAAAAATTTTAAAAATCCAACATCACACTGACCATAAATGGTGAATAACACTAAAGAAGAAGTTCAGGAACATAATGACAGTACAAAAATAAAGCAGGAGAATAAGAAACCAACATAACAAGGCTGTACAACAAAACAAATTAACAGCTTAGCCGACCGTGTTTAACTCTTTATCACAAATGTGGCTCCATTTGATCGCCAGGGCGATCAAATGGATGCTTGTTTTCACTTGTTTGCAAGATGGCTCTTCCTTTTGTAACTGGAGCCACATTTTCCTGCAACTATATTTATATTTTTAAATTAATCCACATCATCTGTGTATTTTTCATGAAACCCTAAAGAGTAAAACCAGGAGAAACCATCATCACTGTTGTTCTACCTGCTGTCTCTCAGAGGAGTTTTAGGTTTTGTTGAAGAGCAAACACCACTATGTTGATTGAACTTGAGTCGTAGTACAGCTCCCTGCGAATCGGTTTACCTCTGGGTCATTGCATCATGCTGCATCAGTTTTGCACCAAATAATGAGTTGGAGCACTAATTTTCCCCAGAGCAAATACAAATGGAGCCAACAGTGACGTACAGTCAGGGGAGGCGATTCCTCACTGTAATCCTGACAAGTATAAATAAGGACATGAGAAGTAAAATAGATGCTAACAATGATGAGAGAAAATCAATTTGTGCTCCTGAATTCTCTATATATTGTTTTTTATTGGTAATTTCAACATTTTTATGGTCAAAATCGCTGGATTTACCCATTTCTTTTTTAAAAACATGAAAGATGTATTGCGGTGCAGTACTGTACCTCACCTCTGGGGGCGCTGTACCACACATGTGTCTGTCTTTATATCGCCAATGTACTCGTTTAAATAAATATTTTTCAACATATATTGGCGTTCTACGGTCTGTTTGATATGTTTAATGAATGTGTGCGGCATATTTCGTCTTTATGTTTGGCCATAAATGCGCAGTGAAAATGCGCATGCTGAAGCAGAAAGTACCGTGCCTCACTGATAGGGGGCAGTGCTGAGCCGCACAGACACAACGAGCAACGGGGATCTTCTTCTATGCATTGAAAAAACTGAAAACAGACGGAACAGAACCGTTCAAGGCTGCCAGATTTTTGAAACTGAAAGAAAAATTAAAAACAAGGACGATTTTTTTTTTTTTTTTTTGCTTAACAACATAATGAGAGAGATGTTTGTGGAGAAGTATGGGTAATATAAAATAAAAGTAAGATCATACACGATTTTTATGATATTTTAATCAGAAAATAGTGACGTCAGCCAAAGTTTTTTTTTTATGTGGCCTTATTAAATATTCTTTGCCTGTTTATTGTTAGAAGTTTTAATGAACTCTGTTAAAATTTAAATAAAGCTTCTATATTGCATTTTGAACTCACTACAAGTCACTGTTTGAACACCATGCAACCAGCTCTCTTGATATGAACACAAACCAGTTGTCACACAGTTGTTGTTCCTTCCCTGTGAAGATCCACTGAGACATTTTGGTCCATTTTTTGAAAGCTCTCACTTGAACTTGTCGAAATGGTGGTTTGCAGAAGATTTAGTCTCTGTTTGCTCAGCAGGTGCCTGTCTGGCTCTGCTGCATCTGCTCCTGAATCCTCTCCAGCACCTCCTGCATCTTTCTCAACTGAAAGGAGAGCAGAAGGAAATCAGTGGCAGATCGATTACTTCACCTAAGTACAACAAATATGGGCTCCTATGTGACGTCACGTGCGTAAGATCCCTGGTGAAGGGCAAAAAGCTGCTTGCCAAGAATGATTAGCATTGGTTTTAGCAGTTAAATTGTCAATATAACACGCTAAATATTAAAGGCACACCTGATATAAAATAAAAAGGGGCGGAGGGCTTTGCTACACTATGACAACTAGATAACAAAAAGTTTTAATTAAGAAAAAAATAACTTAAGTGGTTCAGTTATGCTACCTTGACTTTGACAACTGTAACAGGTAGATGTGACGAGTAATTCGGTGTGTTTCGGTTCAGTTAAAAAAATAAAAAAAGGCGACCTAAACACCAACTCTTGACAGACCATCAGTAGAGCAAGTGTTTAAATTAGCTAATCAACCACCTGCTAGATTAGCTAATAGAATCAGCTAATCTATCACTGCTGTGTTAGCATTGGTAACAGCAGCGATCACTTATTAATAATAGCAAAATAAACGTCAAGCCTGAAACATAATACTGTTACGCACTGAATGTTTTCTTTTTGTAGAAAATACTTGAGTGTTTTTTTTTTGTTTGTTTTTTTGTGGCTTTGTTGTCAGTTGCTATGACAACGTGTTTGCTTAGTAGCCGACACAGAGAGCGTGAAAAAAAACGTGTTTCTGAGTTGTTCTTCAACGCTTCTTCTGCGTTATTTTTCCCTTTGCTGTGGCACGCAGCACCAAATTAATAATACCTACATCTACAGGTGTCATTTAGTTAACGGAATTATTATACCACCGGAGTGAGAGCGGCTATGGATGGCATGTAAAAGAATAGCCTTTTTTCCCTCCAGTGATGTGCGCATGCGCGAAATTTCTGGACATAATAACATGCAGGGGATCCATATAAGTGAGACAGGAGGATACAAACTTCTTCATCTTTCTCGAAAATCTGTCTCTCCATCTCGGTGTCAACTGCTGCGAGTGGAAGAGGAAAGTCCACCTCGCTCCCTTCGCGATGCTTCTCCCGTAAACTGAAACAGACACGCAACAAGAACAAAAATGTGTGCCCCATTCATCAATAATAACCCCTTATTAGTTTGTTGCGTGAATTTCTCCACGCTGACAGGGGTCCTGGCTCCGCCTACCTGCGTTTCCTCTCCTGCACCATCATGCGGGTCATATTCTGGATGCACTGCGCCCGGTAGTTTTCATAGTGGATCTCCCGCGTCACGTCTTTCAGGTCCTGCATGTGCGTCCTCACCAGCATGTTCCTCAGCATCAGGAAGTCTGAGTGGATCGGGTTCTCAACTACAACGATTAATGTCACAAAAGAGAATGCATAAAAATAGATTTAATTTAAGGATAAGAAGCTTTTTAAACGATTTAAGGATATACGTTGATTTGAAGGTGTTTTTCCCCCAATATTATTTTAATAACAAAACTGAAAAATCTTACCAAGTATTTTTTGTCTAGTTTCTAGTTCAAAAGTTAGATTTGACCGTTCAGTATGATATAGGAGCTTGTTTTAAGTCAGTAACTCCTTAATATTGATGAAAATGTACTGGTTCCATTAGCAGATTATTTCATTAATAATATGGAAATGAATTTATTCACCAATGGAACTAGTACTTTTCTAACGGTATTAAGGATACTTTACTTAAAACAAGCTCCTATATCTATTCTTTGGTGTGCATTAAATGGAATCTCTTCAAAAAAAAACTCAGCACATTCAGGTTCCATGGGTGTAAAGTGACAAAATGCGATACTTTTGGCAAGCAGTTTGTTTCGTACCTTCCACCACACCCCAGGGATAAGAGCGACCCCTGAACTTTCTGCCTTTACTGTCCACCTGTATGTTGCTCCCGATTACAGCAAATGGTATGCTGTCCTGCAAACAGAGGTCAAAATGTCAAACTGTTAGAGCCTGTGAGGATGAGACGCCACTTTTATCTCATTTCCAGGACAGACCTTGAGGATCTGTTCCTGTCTCTTGAAGTCTTCGTCTTCATCCGAGTCGCACTCTGGAAACTGGTAGATGTTAATCCCAAACTGCTTGATCTCATCCCTCATCTGAAACAGAAGAAAACTATCATGGTGGAAGAGGAGTAAACAATGATCAGGGATGGGTAAAGTACCCATAAATAGTACTAAAGTAAGAGTAGTACTACTTCACATATTTTTATTCAACTAAAAGTAAAAAGACATCCTCTTATTGAGTAAGAGTATTTGGTAAAAAGTCGACTCAAGTACTGACTAACTGATCAAATTATCAATCATTTAATATTTAACAATTACATCATCAGACGAACCAAATTATTAAGTGGAAATTTTGGTATTTTAAGGATGAAAATTACAATAATTCATACAAGTAAAAACAAATAACAAAATCAGATAAAATAATTTTTTTCTAAATCAGTTTGTTTCAATATAAAACTTTTAATACAAAACCTGCAGGTGTGGGTCTGTGTCTGGTGAGATTTTGGTTAAAACATGTTTGTTTTCATTCAGTAGGTCCAGAATCAGGAAATTTTACTCAAGCAAAAGTAGCGATACTTCATAATAAAAATACTAAAGTAAAAGAAAAAAGTAGCAAAAATACTCATAAAAGTACATTTAAAAAAGAAACAGTTACTCAAGTAAATGTAGTTGAGTAAATGTAACTAGTTACTACCCAACTCTGACAATCACAAAAAATAAACTGTTCAATGAGCTTTTAATGGTACAAGATAAATAGTTGCATCCTGGATTATTTTTAGATTTGAGTAAAGAAAACTACTGAATTCATAAATTATTGTACCTTTAATTTCTTGCTGTAGACTTCTGCTTGTGTCAGGCTATCGGCTTTGGCCAGTAGAGGAATAATGTTGACTTTTTCATGCAAAGCCTTCATGCACTCCACATCGATGGGCCTTAAACTGACAGCAGAGGGAAAACAAAACATGATTAAACTGTGAACATGCTGCATGGATGCAGCTGAGGCTGTAAAACATCTGCAGAAATAGGAGCGAACCCGTGGCCAAATGGAGAGATGAAGTAGAGCAGGCAGTGGACTCTGTTGTCCTGAATGTTCTTCCTGTTCAGCCCACTCTCATCTCTGAAATACTGCTCAAACTGCTGGTCAATGTAGTCTTCTACGTGCTTCCAGCTGATGCAAACACATAAAATATCTGTGATTAGAGCAGCAAGCCAACAGGAGATGGGTTTAATGCAAGCAGTTTCACGATTATTTATTTTATACACACTCCGTGATACCGAGTGACGTTTAACAAACCTGTCAAAATTAAGCATAAGCAACAAAATTGTTTTTAAAGTATTTGTACAATCATAATATAATGCAGAGAAAGGAAAATAAATACATAACTGGAAAATAAATGAGGAAAGAAGTTAAAAATATATATAAAATAAATAAGTAACTTTTTAGCAAGATATAAGGGCTTATTTAGAGTCATTAATTTCTTAATATTGATGAAAAAGTTCTAGTTCCCTTGGCAGATTATTTCACTTATAACAAGATATTTTCCCATGTTATCAGTGAAATAATCTGTCAGTGGATTTGTTACTTTTTCATCAATATTAAGGAATTATTGACTTAAAACAAGCTCACATATTTTGCTGAAAAGTTACTTAAGCATTAGTTTTGTCTTACTTCAAATGAAGATATTTGACCAAAATTACTTGCTAATATTCTGTGTTTTTGGCAGTCTGATAAATGTTTTAATGAGATTATATTTGTATATATGTGTGATTTCTGCAGGTGAGGTCTTGGATATTTAGGAGCTTATTAATACTCTGTTTGCTGCAGCAGTGTGAAGCTGTTTTTAACACGTCCGCTCACCTCGCTGTGTTGTTGACGGCATCTCCGAAGCCTGGCGTGTCTATGATGGAGAGCCTCAGTTTGATCCCTTTCTCCTCGATGCCGATGGTGTGCTTGATGATGTCGACCGTTTGACCGATCCGCTCTGCAGATTAGCCAAAGGTAACGATGCATGCAGAGTTAAAAACTCTCTAAGAAGAGCTGAATGGTTGGATAAGTGATGAAGGTGAGCTCACCCTCAGCATTGGGAACTTTTCTGTCTCTGTAGAGGTCAGTGAGGAACAAACTGTTTATTAGTGTGGATTTGCCGAGTCCAGTCTCTCCTACAATAACAGGAACACACATTTCTCTAAGTCACTTTAAAAATAATCAAATCAGATCACATCACATCTTCCTTATTATTATTTTTATTAAATAAAAAAGTAACTGCCTTCTAATGTGTTTTGGGCCAGATTATTTGAGGTTTTCTTCCACAAGCTTAGAATCATTAGCATAGTTATTTATTTATTTTCAAGCTTTTACTTCTCAACTAATGTTTACAAACTGAATATTTGGCTTTCAAATTAAAAATTTAGTTTGGAAGCTAAATAATTAGTTCCCAACTGAAACACTCCCATGATGTTGCCACCTTCGTATGCGCTTTCATTTTTCACCATTTTTTTGTATTGATAGTTGTGACCAAAAACTTCACTCTTAGTTTTATCAGACAATGACAAATTAAGGGGTTTTTCCATGAGCCCGTCTAAAAACTGTAGTGAATGTTATGGCAGAAAATGAGAGTTACTAAAAAATAAAAGCCAAAATGATCCAGAAGAAAATCCAAAATAAAAAATGTGAAACCAAAGTTATAGAGCTCAACGCAAAGCTGGACAAACTAAATGTTTTCTGGACAAACGTCTCCGAGTCAGATAAGACAAACAATATTCTGACCAAGAATACTGGGGCAGCTGTTGAGCATGGTGGTGATAGAATCATGCTGTGGGCTGTTTTTCTTCCAGAGACACTGATGCATTTTACAAAGCTGATAAATAAATGATTAAGATGAAGAACTGCCTGCACATTTTTCAATTTTAACGTGAAGCAACAGCTGTGTGTCAAACCACTGACACAACGATCCCAAAACCACATCAACACTGAAGCATAATCACG
Source organism: Poecilia latipinna (assembly GCF_001443285.1). NCBI lineage: Eukaryota > Metazoa > Chordata > Actinopteri > Cyprinodontiformes > Poeciliidae > Poecilia > Poecilia latipinna. The sequence goes on from NW_015112991.1 coordinate 129,422, forward strand.
GCACCAGTGGGAAAAAGTGGATAAAATAAATCAGTAAAAGTAAAAAATGATGGAAACTTCTGACTGGAATTGCCTTGTGTTATTCTAGCAGCATAATTAGGTTATTTTAAAAAAGATATTCACCTGCCACCATCAGCGTAAAGGTGAATCCTTTCTTCACCGTCTTTCTGTGAACCTGGTTGGGCAACGTAGCAAAACCCACGTACTCTTTGTCCTGATCCTGCAGAACGAAGACATGAACGTCATATTATTGCTCAGCATTTCCACATTTTAGCATCATGAAGCAACCAGTTACTGCTGTGGCCTTCAACAAGCCCAACTCAATGAATCTGTGACGATTAATCAGACATAGTCAATGATAGTTTAAGACAACAACAGCAGTGAAGCGTCCATTTGTAAAGTTACACAGTAAAAAAATAACAGCAATAGGTTTACTTAGCCTGTGACAGAGAAAAAAATGTGGGTGTTNTGGTGGAAGAGGAGTAAACAATGATCAGGGATGGGTAAAGTACCCATAAATAGTACTAAAGTAAGAGTAGTACTACTTCACATATTTTTATTCAACTAAAAGTAAAAAGACATCCTCTTATTGAGTAAGAGTATTTGGTAAAAAGTCGACTCAAGTACTGACTAACTGATCAAATTATCAATCATTTAATATTTAACAATTACATCATCAGACGAACCAAATTATTAAGTGGAAATTTTGGTATTTTAAGGATGAAAATTACAATAATTCATACAAGTAAAAACAAATAACAAAATCAGATAAAATAATTTTTTTCTAAATCAGTTTGTTTCAATATAAAACTTTTAATACAAAACCTGCAGGTGTGGGTCTGTGTCTGGTGAGATTTTGGTTAAAACATGTTTGTTTTCATTCAGTAGGTCCAGAATCAGGAAATTTTACTCAAGCAAAAGTAGCGATACTTCATAATAAAAATACTAAAGTAAAAGAAAAAAGTAGCAAAAATACTCATAAAAGTACATTTAAAAAAGAAACAGTTACTCAAGTAAATGTAGTTGAGTAAATGTAACTAGTTACTACCCAACTCTGACAATCACAAAAAATAAACTGTTCAATGAGCTTTTAATGGTACAAGATAAATAGTTGCATCCTGGATTATTTTTAGATTTGAGTAAAGAAAACTACTGAATTCATAAATTATTGTACCTTTAATTTCTTGCTGTAGACTTCTGCTTGTGTCAGGCTATCGGCTTTGGCCAGTAGAGGAATAATGTTGACTTTTTCATGCAAAGCCTTCATGCACTCCACATCGATGGGCCTTAAACTGACAGCAGAGGGAAAACAAAACATGATTAAACTGTGAACATGCTGCATGGATGCAGCTGAGGCTGTAAAACATCTGCAGAAATAGGAGCGAACCCGTGGCCAAATGGAGAGATGAAGTAGAGCAGGCAGTGGACTCTGTTGTCCTGAATGTTCTTCCTGTTCAGCCCACTCTCATCTCTGAAATACTGCTCAAACTGCTGGTCAATGTAGTCTTCTACGTGCTTCCAGCTGATGCAAACACATAAAATATCTGTGATTAGAGCAGCAAGCCAACAGGAGATGGGTTTAATGCAAGCAGTTTCACGATTATTTATTTTATACACACTCCGTGATACCGAGTGACGTTTAACAAACCTGTCAAAATTAAGCATAAGCAACAAAATTGTTTTTAAAGTATTTGTACAATCATAATATAATGCAGAGAAAGGAAAATAAATACATAACTGGAAAATAAATGAGGAAAGAAGTTAAAAATATATATAAAATAAATAAGTAACTTTTTAGCAAGATATAAGGGCTTATTTAGAGTCATTAATTTCTTAATATTGATGAAAAAGTTCTAGTTCCCTTGGCAGATTATTTCACTTATAACAAGATATTTTCCCATGTTATCAGTGAAATAATCTGTCAGTGGATTTGTTACTTTTTCATCAATATTAAGGAATTATTGACTTAAAACAAGCTCACATATTTTGCTGAAAAGTTACTTAAGCATTAGTTTTGTCTTACTTCAAATGAAGATATTTGACCAAAATTACTTGCTAATATTCTGTGTTTTTGGCAGTCTGATAAATGTTTTAATGAGATTATATTTGTATATATGTGTGATTTCTGCAGGTGAGGTCTTGGATATTTAGGAGCTTATTAATACTCTGTTTGCTGCAGCAGTGTGAAGCTGTTTTTAACACGTCCGCTCACCTCGCTGTGTTGTTGACGGCATCTCCGAAGCCTGGCGTGTCTATGATGGAGAGCCTCAGTTTGATCCCTTTCTCCTCGATGCCGATGGTGTGCTTGATGATGTCGACCGTTTGACCGATCCGCTCTGCAGATTAGCCAAAGGTAACGATGCATGCAGAGTTAAAAACTCTCTAAGAAGAGCTGAATGGTTGGATAAGTGATGAAGGTGAGCTCACCCTCAGCATTGGGAACTTTTCTGTCTCTGTAGAGGTCAGTGAGGAACAAACTGTTTATTAGTGTGGATTTGCCGAGTCCAGTCTCTCCTACAATAACAGGAACACACATTTCTCTAAGTCACTTTAAAAATAATCAAATCAGATCACATCACATCTTCCTTATTATTATTTTTATTAAATAAAAAAGTAACTGCCTTCTAATGTGTTTTGGGCCAGATTATTTGAGGTTTTCTTCCACAAGCTTAGAATCATTAGCATAGTTATTTATTTATTTTCAAGCTTTTACTTCTCAACTAATGTTTACAAACTGAATATTTGGCTTTCAAATTAAAAATTTAGTTTGGAAGCTAAATAATTAGTTCCCAACTGAAACACTCCCATGATGTTGCCACCTTCGTATGCGCTTTCATTTTTCACCATTTTTTTGTATTGATAGTTGTGACCAAAAACTTCACTCTTAGTTTTATCAGACAATGACAAATTAAGGTGTTTTTCCATGAGTCCGTCTAAAAACTGTAGTGAATGTTATGGCAGAAAATGAGAGTTACTAAAAAATAAAAGCCAAAATGATCCAGAAGAAAATCCAAAATAAAAAATGTGAAACCAAAGTTATAGAGCTCAACGCAAAGCTGGACAAACTAAATGTTTTCTGGACAAACGTCTCCGAGTCAGATAAGACAAACAATATTCTGACCAAGAATACTGGGGCAGCTGTTGAGCATGGTGGTGATAGAATCATGCTGTGGGCTGTTTTTCTTCCAGAGACACTGATGCATTTTACAAAGCTGATAAATAAATGATTAAGATGAAGAACTGCCTGCACATTTTTCAATTTTAACGTGAAGCAACAGCTGTGTGTCAAACCACTGACACAACGATCCCAAAACCACATCAACACTGAAGCATAATCACGGCACCAGTGGGAAAAAGTGGATAAAATAAATCAGTAAAAGTAAAAAATGATGGAAACTTCTGACTGGAATTGCCTTGTGTTATTCTAGCAGCATAATTAGGTTATTTTAAAAAAGATATTCACCTGCCACCATCAGCGTAAAGGTGAATCCTTTCTTCACCGTCTTTCTGTGAACCTGGTTGGGCAACGTAGCAAAACCCACGTACTCTTTGTCCTGATCCTGCAGAACGAAGACATGAACGTCATATTATTGCTCAGCATTTCCACATTTTAGCATCATGAAGCAACCAGTTACTGCTGTGGCCTTCAACAAGCCCAACTCAATGAATCTGTGACGATTAATCAGACATAGTCAATGATAGTTTAAGACAACAACAGCAGTGAAGCGTCCATTTGTAAAGTTACACAGTAAAAAAATAACAGCAATAGGTTTACTTAGCCTGTGACAGAGAAAAAAATGTGGGTGTTAATTTTTTAAAGTCATATTTTCACCATGGCATTCCTACATTTATAAATATCAGCATTATTAACTAAATATTTAATTACCAAGCTTAATATTTTTACAAACTAAATATGTAGCTTTCAAATAAAAAAATTAGTTAGCAAGTTAAATATTTACATCTGAGCTAAATATTTGGAGAATAAATATTTAGTTTGAAAATTAAATGTTGAGCTCAGACTTAAACATGTAAATATTTAGCTGAATGTTTTCACGTTAGTGATTTTATTTTAAATATTTTGTATTTACAAACTAAATATTTAATTTGTTAATTGAAAATTTAGTTTATTTAACATTGTTAAAATATGATTTTGAAAAATGAACTCTCTATGACAGGCTAAATAAAATAAATTATTGCTGTTAATTTTTTAATGTGTAACTTTACAAACGATCAGAGTAAATAAAGGAAGGAAACTCTCCAGTTTACACAAATGTGAGTGAGAACAAAGTCAGAGGTCAAAGTCGTCAAACCAAACCAACCTCTGGAGAGTCGTAAGGGTCAAAATGTCCCCAGGGGCTGCGCGGCCGCGAGGCCGGGCTCAGAGGAGAGTCCAGAGAAACCTGGGAGACAAGCTGCCTCTTCAACGGGAGAATCTGTGACCAGTCCCGTCCTGCGTGACTGGGCCGGGGCGGGACGGTCGGAGAACCGGCAGGGCGAACTGGACGGGATGGAGGGGGCGTTCCTGGATAACCGGGCAGCCTCCCGTTGGCTGCAGTCGGAGGTTCTTCTGCATCCAAGCGGTCTTGATTCTGTGACTGTTCATCTGAATGAGACACAGGAGGTAGATCCCTCATGGCGTAGGGGAACTGTATGTCTGCCTGGTCTTCGATGGACAGACTGGACAACTGGGACAAAATGTCACAAAGTTTGTTTCTTTTCTGTACAGTCTCCTGCTAAGACTTCATAATAATGGGGAAACAAGTACATCCACTACTGTCAGTAAAAAAAAAAAAACCTCCCAGTGAATAAATAGCTAAATGTGAAAATGTTACGCTGCAACACAAATGACTCATTTAGAAATAAGTATCGCTACACGGCGGTTATCTCCTAGCAACGGTTATCTCCTAGCAACGGTTATCTCCTAGCAACGGTCATCTATCATTGATGGAGCGATACTGACCCCTACTGGCAGCTATGTCAAACTGTGACTGGCGATGAAAAATAAATGTGAAAACATCCATTACACTGCAAAAACAAAACCTTACGAAATAATTTTGGTCTAGTTTCTAGTGAATATATCCTAATTCACTTGAAGTAAGGCAAAACTTCCTTACAAGTAACTTGTCAGCATGATACAGGAGCTTGTTTTAAGTAAATAATTACTTAGTATTGACGAAAAAGTACTAGTTCCATCCGCAGATTATTTAACTTTTAACAAGTCATTTTGCTCATAAGTGAAATAATCTGCCAATGAAGCAAGTACTTTTATGAAATTATTGACTCTAAACGAGCTCCTATATCTTGCTGAAAAGTTATGAGTTAGTTTTGTCTTATTTTACATGTACGTACTAAAATATTTCCACTAGAAAATATGGAAATGTCCACTATAATTTTTTTTGTAAATATAATGCTGTAGGTACGGAAACAGACTGATAAAGTGCCTACTGATCTCCACCTGCACTGTTTGACTACACTGTTTTTTCTCTTATTAGATCTGACCAGTGATCTCATTATAACGTTAAAAAGGAAGTCATCCATCTGTCAGGGCAAGAGGACAAAAGACTCCCTGAACTTCAGGGTCAGCCAGGTCAAACTACAAACTGTGAAGAGCATCTTTATACAGGTCATTATTTATCAGGACAGCCTCAAACATCAACTGATTCTATACTCCATCCTGAACGCAACATCATCTACTCTGTGATGAAATCTAAGCCAACTATTAAGCCTACTGTCCTACTGACTTGGTCTAATGACAGAGAAGTGCAACTCACAGAGCTGCAGGTCTGATCAGGGTTCATCTGCCATCCCTCTACCTGTCACCTCTAATTATCCAGAAAGCTCCTCAGCACCAGGCTTAACCCAGCTTCTAATACGCTAACAGGGTGGGGGTTGGAGAATTACCTCCTAAACACACAAACACGCTCTCTAACAAACACAAGTGTATTTTAAAGACAATCCTACCTGCTTTTCCGAAAAAGCTGTAGCTTCTTTGAACAAGGAGAGCAGCACATTAAAACATTAGTATAAAGGAGAAAATGAGTTGCTAAAAGGAATATATGAAAAATAAATGAGTATGGTTAATGTGGCATAACGTAAACATAAATGTGGTAATTTAAATAAATAATTAAGATTATAATAAACAAGCCTTAATTAGCACAAGAAACATTTGGACAGACTCCTCAAGGTGCTCAGCATGAATATTTCAGGGTGATTAATTTGTAGTTTAAATAGTGAAGTTATTTCCTCACTGCCGAAAACTTTAATAAAACAGAAAGACATGCTAGAAATATGTAAATGTTATGAACTTACCTTTTTTACTGCTGCGGAATCTGACCGGAGAGGACATGTGCTCCATGGTGTGACCTGAGTCCAAACTGACCCCAGATCGGCATTAGTAGGCGACATGCGGCGCCCCGCTGTAGAGCGCCTGCCTGTATGGCAAGCCATTATGTATTTATTCATTGGTCTGTATAACAAGCCACCTGCACATATTATCTAATATACTTTTGTCCCCTCTTTTGCAATTATGCCGGAACAGTTAGCTACTTGGTTACACTCAGAGGGATTAGGAGCTTAGCTAAATCCGGAAATATTTGCAATTTCAAACGGTAAGAACATAATTTTCATATATTATATGACTACCAGATCTCTGGATGTTGGTTAGGTTTTCCATTAAACGTGAGTCAAACAAAAGTGTTGCAACCTTTTTAATTGGCTGTTTTTAATATAAAGCTACTGAAGTAAAACAGTTGCTTGATATAAACAGAATCAAATATAGCTAAATTAGATATTAATTTACAATATTTTTGTCATAGATTAATAAACTTATTGTCTTTAATTGCTCAATCGGAGAAGCTTGCCAGGCTCATTTTAATGTGACAGACCTCGTCCCTCATCTTCTAACAATCACATTATAAATGCATTTTCTTAATTACTTCTCATCCACTACCTAACTAAATCAAAATGTTATTGAGAATATGTCAGGGTTGACACCTATTAACACTGATTAAATAACGCAGGAAAGACAAGAGAAAGTTAGAAAATAAAATATTCGCTTGTTAAATCCTTAATCAATTAATCGATAAATAAAATATAGTTTTAATTTGGCAGCTCCCAGACTTCTCTCCATTTTGATTGGTCGGTCAGAGGTCAAAGGTAAAGCTGATAACCTAGAGAGCACGAGAGCATAACGGCTTGGTACTTCTTCGCTGAAACTGTTTATTATGGTAATAATTTCAAATTTATAAAATATAGACTGCGTTAAATAACTCTTTCTTGGTTTTTATTTGCCTTTTTAGTAAATTTTTGCCGTTTTAACTTTTGTGCTGTAAACTAGAAGGTAAGCTAGCTATCCAGCATAAATATTTTTCAAATCTAGGTCAAACATTTCGCAACGTTTAGTTAGTTTACTTAGCTAGAGAGATATATTTTGAAGTGACATTTTCGTTGTTACTATCTGTCTCTTGGCTAAAGCTAAGCCTTGTGCTGTATGAGACAAGTTGCTATGTAGCATTAGCCACCACCTGATGTGGAGGTGGGTTAAAATTAACAAAAAGAAAAACGGCAAGCTAAAATACCCAAAACTTCAGGAACCATAATTTTAAATGTTATTATGTAGTATTTAATATTTAAGATGTTAAATATATGAATATTATTAATGTATAATTTTAAAACCAGCGCAAATGTTATTTATAATCAGACTTTATGCCCTGTACTGTCTCAGAAGGAAAAGTTAGCATGTAAAAAATAACTCAGAAATTCATATGTGTTGTAATTGTAAAAAGTAGTAAAACGCCGATATTAAAAGTTGTGTTTATAGGAAATGAGTGAAACAGCAGGAGCACAATGTGATATTTTCTGGAAAAATTTTGCAAAATTTAGCTGTAAATATGATAGGAAAATGTAAATTACAATTTTTTTAACCAATTCAGTTAATCTCAAATATTTTTTTCAAACAAGTTTGAAGAGGAATATTCTTTGTTGAAATTGTAGAGACATTATTATATAAACAAATCTGTATTTTGGTAATTTGGTTTTGACAATATCTACATATGCTTTATTTTGAGGTAGAGATGCAGCCAACAGTTTTTTGTTTTTACAGGTCTGACCTGGTGATTTTATGTTTATTTGTACTCAAAATAGTGTGTTAATTGATTTGTTTTTAAACCAAAAGTTGTGAAAGGCATTAGTTAAAAAAATAACCATATTGAGTATTTTAAAACAGTTGAGTCATGACATAAACACTGATTAGTTTCTAGAAATTTGCAGCAGCTTTATTTTTAAAGGATCTTTTTTGAAGGTTTAATCACCCCACTCAGTGACTTTATTTGTTAATCTGAGAGGCCTTAAAATTCTGGAAGAGATTACCATGATTGATATCTCACCACAGGACGTAAAGAATAACTCCTGATGGTCTTGTTTGAATTTTCAGGGACAAGGGGACATGTGGACAAATGCCTTAATGAGATGACCAGGATTAACCTGAAAGCATAAATCAGGTACTTTTTTCCCAGTCACTTCTCTGTACCCTGTCTTAATATAGTAATACAGACTTATACATTAGAAGGTGTACATATTTTTGTGGTCTTATCTACACAGTTTAATAGCATTAGTAGTTATTTTCTAGCTCAGTGTATGGGACAAGACATAAGACAATCTAAAAAAAATAATTAAACATTCCTTAAAGAATAAAATAACATATTTCACAGCTTCTGGACCAATTTGAAATTGGAGCCATTTGACAATCTGAGCTTATGACAGACATGCTCTTGCTTATCAAGTAGTAAACAGCCCTTGCAATACAGAAATGTTAAATTGTATGCTTGAGGTAATTTATAAACTGTAGAGCTAAAGCACAGTCCATCAAAAGAGAGCATCCATCCATGTAATTTCAGAAATTTCAGGACGTTTTCTCAGTATGTCTTTTGTTGTAAAGAATACTGAATTACATTCCTATTGAACTAGGCTTTAGCTTTGCTACTTAAATACTGGTTTATGGACTGTTATTTAATTAATATCAAGCTGCACAGCTTCTCGAAAACATTCTTCACAAATCTGCAGTTGCACAATTCATAGTAATCAGTTAAAATACGTCTCTCTATTTTGTGCCACGGTACCAACGTCCTCAAAAAATGTGTTTATTCCCCAACACTGAACGCAGTCATGTTGAGAACGATTCAGAGAAACGAGCTGTCCTCCGTAGATCTTTCCCACAGCACTCTACAAGTTCTTCTAGTCCTATTTGGTCGGCCCACCAGTGTCGACTCATGCTGCGGTTTTGCTTGTTCTTTAACGTTGCTGTCCTCTTGAGACTCACACTCGCTCTTCCCCAGGTCTGAGCTTTTAGACTCGCAGCAGGGCTGGTTTGTGTGTTGTGATTTAGTCCTCAGATTGTGGCCATGTGCATTTTGCTCACCATTCACTTCTTTGTCGGTTTTGCTACTTTGGCCTTGGTAGTGATTAGGCTCTGTGTGGCCATTTGCTTCGTCTGAACAAAGCTTAGGGCTCAGATTGTCTTGATGATCAGGAGTTTCATTCTGGTCTTGGTGGTTGTGAATCTTCCAGAAGGCTTGACAGAGTTGCTCCAACTCAGAAAGCAAAGGCAGGCTGATGTCCAGGTTCATTAGCAGGTTGTCCAGCCACTCCTCCAGCTTTGAAAAAGAGGGTCTAAAAGGCAAAGACATTCATGTTTTATTCTTCATTTGGCTGTTTTTCACAAAAACATGTAAGCATCTAAATTTTTTTGCATAGATGTAACTATTTTCTTAGTAAAAATACCGAAAAATTATTTTTATATCAAAGAGCTTCAATTATTTTCACACAGTTGTACCGTTTATCAGCATCCATGTCACAGCAGAGAACAGCCAATGGCAGGAAGGCAGATGGACACAGTGGAGAGTGATACTGCTGCAGGAAACTTTCTACATTTAGTCCAAAGTCGTTAGTTCGGGGAAGGTAGTCCGGATCAGCACTCACTCTGCCAATTATCTGATGACACAAAGAGGAATCGATAAGCAACTGTTTTAAAGTGTAACTTTAAACTTAAACACTTTTTGGCTTGTGAAAACTCAGTGAAGTGGGAAATATAAAGTGCTCCGAATTTGGTGTTAGACGAGCCTCAAGAAATGTGAATTTTGTGTCTCTAAATATCAGTGGGTTTATTCTGGACAATCGTTAAAACAGCAGCATTGCATACGATTGTGTGGAATATGATGTTTATGTATTAAAAATATTTTTTCCTTTATGTAATATTCAGATTTCTTGCACTTGTGATAAACTTCATTAATATTCAAAGTATATCACTCTGTGTAATGAATGCATGTATGAGTTTCACTTTAAATTAGATTTTCATATTCTAATTTATCAGTAGTGTCGATAGATATTAATTTAAAATCACATTTTAATTGTGCCATTCTTTTCCTAAACATCTTGCTTTTAGCAACCTTGTGGTAGTAACACACTACTACCAGAAGGTGGCAGCAGTGCATCAATTTGTTCAGCTTATCTCTTAAACTTATTTTGCAATTTGAACTTAATATGTGTTGGAAAAAATATTTTAAACGATTACTAGTAAGTTCATATATATTTTTAGAAATTTCCTTCCTGTCATAAGATAAAATAACAGAAATTATTGGTTATATTTTCTTAGCTACATCAGGTCTTTTGTGTTATTACCAAACAGTTCCTACCTCACAAGTCATAATCCCAAAGGAAAATATGTCCACACGTTCATCATAGGTTTTTCCTGAGAGCAAAAGAGAAAAATGTAATGAGCTGCACAGTTTTTGTTTCAGTTTAGACCATGAAGGTCCGTCATTCATGAGTTGGTTAACACACTCACCATGGATCATTTCAGGGGCCATCCAGTAGGGGTTCCCAACCACAGTATATCGTTTTCTCCGGTCAGGTTTGCGCAGCTCTGGCAGTGGCCCCTTCACGCTCCGCTCCAGAGGTGATGATTTGCTCCGACTCCGTTCATCCATCACCAGCCTGGCAAGTCCAAAGTCTGCCACCACCACAGACTGGTTCTGTAGCGAAGAGAAATGAAAAGCTTCAGGATTTTTACTGGAAACAGAAAACGTGCTAAGTCTGGTGCAGTTAAAAATGTTTAATGTTGACTGGAAATTTTAAAATATCACTATGTATTTATGTGTTATTGGATGGTGTTATTAACAATTCTTAAACACCAACTGTAAAGTCTTAAAAAAAAACACATAGAAAACGTACAATAAAATTAAATTCAGTTTTTTACTTTCAAGACACTTTTTGTTCAAAATTTTATCTCTGACTTGTCACTTTATTCGCTGCAGTTGTCACTATAGAAAGTCTTTTACTAAATGGTCATTTCTATCAAAAATATATGCATTACTTGTACTGGAAAATTATGTTTGTGACTTAATGTGCTAAACATTGAGTTTGGATTGAGAATTGAGCATTCAGTCTTGTTAAAAATAAAAATATATCAGTATTACTTTTTCACGCATTTAATAAAGCTCATTGCTTACCTCTCTGACAAGGCAGTTGTAAGAGTTTAGATCTCTGTGGATCACATTCATGGAGTGCAGATATGCCTGTAAAGGAGAAACATTAAATTCACCATTTAATGTTTTACTGTGCCTTGAAAAAGTAATTATATCTTTAGATTTTTTTTAGACCAACACAAAATAGTGAATAATTGTGAAGCAGGAGGAAAAAGACACACGTCAGTAAAGTTAAAGTCTGAAAAGTGACGTGTATTTTTCATATTTTGCTTCTCTAAATCAGTGCCTCCATTTCAGCTGCAGGTTTTTTTTTAGTTTTGTGTCTGCTTGGTTGCACATGTAGAGATTCGTTTTTGCAAAATGACTTAAGCACACTCACATTAGACACACAATGACTGAACATTAAATTACAAATTCTCAACTGGAAGATGAAAATCATGTATCATTTATCTTTCATTTAAAAGTGATGTACTACTGTGTGTTGGTCTGTTGCGTAAAATCCCAAAGAAGTGCATTAAAGTTGATGTAAAAAGTGGCTCGTACTTTAAGTACCTCAGTAATCAGAAACACTCACCATTCCAGCAGCTATATCTTTAGCATATCCAACTCTTAAGTTCCAGGGGAAATCTTCCTCCTAAAACAACCAAATTATGACCAACTCATTGTGTTTCTCACACTGAATATTTGGGATGCATTTAAAATAAACTTGTAACTCACCATTTTTACAATGGTTTCTCGAAGAGTTCCTCCTTGGATATATTCAGAGACAAAATGTATTCGCTTGTCTTTGTAAAACAACCCAATAAACTTGAGAACATTGGGATGGTCAAGGCAGCGCATCACCTTTACCTGTGTATATTTTGAGAGGTTGTGACATTGAGATGAACAATATTTGGCTCAGATTGTAAATATTAGATGCGATGCAGTTATTAAAAACTCTACTTACTTCCTTTAAAAATGTCTTCTGTGTTTCTTCGTCAAATCGTATTAGCTCTTTCATCACCATTACCTCCCCTGTCTCTTGATGTGTTACCTTAATAGAAAGATTTTTGATATGAAGTTTCACAATGAAGGTCAGAACATTGAGGGATTGAGGCAATGGACGGACATTACCTTCACAGCTTGACCGAAGCAGCCTTTGCCTAGAATCTCTCCATGGATAAGGTCCGATGGTCTGAAGATACGGTGTGTCCGCTCCCCAGGGTCGACTCGAAGAGACTCTGAGCGAACCATGTCTCTCTTTTGAGAGAGAAACGACAATGCCCCAGGAGACAGGGGACATTTGTCAATGCTGTAACTTCGTCTGGAAAAGAGAAAACAACTTAGGTCAAACTCGAGGCCCGGAGGCCAAATCTGGCCTGCCATGAAGTTTCATGTGGCCCAGAGGGACCTGTAAATATAACCTTGAAAAAAACCATTGTATGCTTAAATAATATTTCATGAATTAAATGAAAGCAGTTTTCAATGTAAGAGGATTATCGCCACCCAAAAAAAATTCTCAATTTTTTCTCAGAATTTGCCAGAATTATTCTGACGTTAATCTTCTAAGATCAAAAGTCAGAATTCTGAGAAACAAAGTCAAAATTCTGAGAATAAAAATTCAGAATTCTGAGAATAAAAATTCAGAATTCTGAGAAAAAAGAAAAAAAAAGTCAAAATTCCTAGAATACTGACTTGACCTCACAAGACTAAAGCCAGAATTCTTGTATTTTTCAGTGGCCATGATGTTTTTCTGTAGTTTTCATGTGTAATCTGCCAAATGACATCAATGTAATGATGTTCGGTATTATTTAACTTTAAGAAGGACTCATCGAGTGCAGAAGCGGCTATTTATTCATATTTTAGAGGGTTATTGATGAGTTTCATCAATGCATTTTACCACAAGCGGACATTCATAATCTTGATGTGGCCCAAAATAAAAATGAGTTTGACATCCCTGACTTGGGCAGTGATCATAAGCCAGAGCTGTCATCACTTACAGAATATGCCTGGTTCGTAACCCGGTGCTTCCTTGGTGCTGAGGCGGTGAGAGGCTCGTCTGTTCTTGTCGTTCCTCTGGTGTACTTGGCTCTTCTTCCAGACTTGGGAGGTTATGGATAGAAGTAAGTTTGTCGTGGACACGAGGGTCAGGACAGCTGATGTTATTGGGGGGGCTGTCTGGTTGAAGAAGGTCATGAGGTGACTGTGGATTATGTTCAATGATGAGCTGGAGAGGTCTGCTTGTGTCGTGAATCACACGGTTTATCTAGAGAAAAGTTGAAGAGTTTGTGTTTAAGTCGCCTTTTTTATTTTTTTAACTGATCTGAAACGCACCAAATTCCACATCACATCCACATGTTAAGGTTTTCAAAGTCAAGCTAGCATAACTGAGCTTTCCCTTGCAATTCTTTTTCTTAGTTAAAACTTTCCCGACCTTGTTATCTTGTTGTCATAGGGTTGACAATTGGTAGCAATCCATTTCTCTTTTGTATATCATTCATACATTTAACATTTTGCACGTTTTGTTGATAACTTCAGCTAAAACCAATGCTAGTCATTGTCAGCTAGCAGCTTTTTGCCCGTCAGCATAACATGGGGTAACATATTGCGCTGCAAGGTGTCCATTAGGATTGTTGCAATCATTGTACCTCATCTGGGGAAATGTTGTGGACCGGGATGCCATTGACCTCCAAAACCTGATCACCAGCTTGGACAGAAGACAGCAGATCAGGGCTGAGGACTCCTGGGTCTAAACTGAAGCAAAGTTACAACGGTGAATGGGAGGTGCAGTAATTCATAAGACTATGGAGTATGCACAATTATTGAACAACTGAGTATTTTGAGCTGTTTTGTAAATAATGGACAAGGATTTTAGTCTAGAGGTTCCAAGGTTCTAAAACTTGAACTCAATAAATATTTAAAAGCTTTCACAATGTTTATTATGTGTCTGTAGAGCTAGTTGTAGAAGAAAAGATTTAGATTTTTTTGCCGGGTAAAAATACTCTGTTTGGTAAAACTCTTTTCTTAATTTCTAATGATAACTTAAACCCACCGAGACTTACTTTGTAACAGTAATTAGAAGATTTTTGTCTTGGCTGAAGTCAGCAGAAATTGTCAGACCTCGTCCTCCAGCTGCAGTGGGAGGAAGAGACACCAGCGCCACCATGTGGGGTCTCTGTGTAAGAGACGCTGATCTCACAGCTGGCACAACACCCTGACAAAAGCATTGGCCACTGAAGAGATAAACAAAAGTACATTTAATACTCTAACTTTGTATAATTTGACTTCTTTATGTGCACTATAATTTTCACCGTTATTTACTCACCAGTAAAGCCGTGAGCGTTCAACTAGCATGTAAGTGTCTCCATCTCCTATGACCATTTCACAGCTCATGCATATAAAACACTCAGGATGGTACTTTTGCTCTCCTGCAACCTGAAAAGAAAGCAAATATAAATTTGGGGGGTGCAACCACAAACTTTAACATATTTTAATGAGATTTTATGTGGTAGACCAAAGTAACAGACCAGGGAACGGACATTGGGATAGTGGCTCTTATAGGTACCTTGCTGAAAGGAAAAGAGTAAACTACCTGCTGAGTTCAGGAAATATTGTGATGATAATATTACTGCTAAACCTTGCATTGATGATATCAGTTGTGCAATATGCGTATATTCTTTTGTCATCTTTTCTTCCACCACTGGGCAATGTTATGCCAAACAAAACAAACACAGTGAAATAATAATTTGTAACATGATAAAAAGGCAATGCAGTGTTGCCTGAGGGAGAATGCTATTTTTCCCCATGTATTCTTTTGGTTTAATTTCTTGTTTATTCCTTTTGGAGCATGAAGGATGTTTTTTTAAGGAGTTCCTCTGAAATTGTTTGGAAGAAAAGTATTTATGTCCAACAGGGCAGGAAACCTTTGAAGTTATTAATAGTTGAAAGCGTTCTGATTTGTGGTATTCTTCGTTGTGCTCACATATTTGGCTCTTAATGTTCCATAATATTGGATTTTCAGTGGCATTTATTGGAACAAATGATGCCTAATAGATCTATAATCTGGTTATTTCTACCACATCTATCAAACATAAAATGTTTCTGATTAGCTGAAGTGAACAGTAGAAAAACATTTACCTATCTTAGCTGAATAGGATCATTGTGAGTAAAATTCAGGTTTTTCGATTACAGAGAGTAACTCTGGGCTTAAACTAGTCAGGAAATGTCCAAACAATCGAAGTGTTTGTTTTCCATCAGGAACTAATAATAATAAATTCGACAGTCCTGGTTTTTCGCTGTGGTGCATCACTAATCCAGGAACAAACGTTACCATAACCAGTCCTGTGGAAACGGTCTCCTTGCAGCCGTGGCAGTGCTCTCCAAAGCGAGACCAGTAGTGCTTCTTGCAGTAGAGTTGTCCTTCTCTTTCGTAGTACCAGTGAGACAGGATGCACTCACAGTCACAACACCTTTAGTAATGAGGACAAGAAGCAAAGCAAGCATTTGAAAAGGGTGCCATATTGACACTGAAGGAAATTTGACCGGTTAGATCAGAAGTGTCAAACTCAAGTTTTTTGGGTTTTTTGGCTTTTAATGCAATTAATTGAATTTTATTTATTTGTTTTTACAATCAGAAGTTCCCAGCTGTATGGTTTGCATCATGTTTCTGGTATTCCTGTAAATTTGATGCATTGTTGTTTAAATTTAATTTATTAAAATTTTACTGGCTGAAGTGACCTGTATTTGCAAGTGGTCAGACGGGAAAGTGAGGAAGACATGGGGCAAAGGTCATCATGCCGGGATTCGAAAATCAACCATCACTGTCATTTGCAGGCGTCGCTTGTGCGTCAGATTTACAGGAATACCAGAAACACAATACAAAGGTTCCAGCTTGGGACTTTTGGATGTAAAAAAATGCAATTAACTGCGTTAATCGCCCCAAAAAATAACAAAAACCTTAGTTGACTGTGGTGATATCCCTAAATCATAGGTCAACACACAGTGGTAGTCCTGTCTTTGACAAGCTCAGACTGTTAGCGTAGTGCTAACAGCCTAGCTTAAGATAAAATAATACATTGAGATTTATTCAAATGTTTTTGATTAGTCTCTCTTCATGAGTGAGATAAGATAAATTACTGGCTCCAGAAAAGAAAAATAACTCAAGTAAAGCATTTGTACTTGGATGCATGCAGTATTAATTCAGAAAAAAAGCACAATTATCAAAAACTTACTTTTTCTAAAATAATCTAGCTCAGTTAGAGTGAGATTTTAGAGACTTTTCAACCACAAATTCCAAATAATTTACTAAATATAATGAAAAATGATTTAAGTCAACTTACTATTTTCAGTTAAATACCATGTTTGCATTTGCAGTGCTGTTGTGCAGAGGCGAGGCATTTTAAAAAAACAACTCAATGAGATTCTTTGCTTCAAAAAGTGAAACTCATCCTGACTTCCTGGCTTGAATAGACTGATTTAAAAAAACTGTTTCCTTATCTCATCAACATTACAACCAGAATGGGAGGCGACTTCCTGAATGGAGCAGTGATCCACGTTTCTGCTCTCTCAACTTTTAACAGTAAATGGCAGACTGTTCTTACAATAGGAAGGGGAAGGATTATTCTTTAGAAGAAAGGGAGGAAGGAATCAGCCTCTCTGTGTCCTTTCGAACATTAAATAGCATTTCTCTAAAACCAGAAGTAGAATTTATAGAGGAATGAAGAAATACAGTGGTGTGAAAAAGTACACATTTAATTTGTTTTTGCTTTTTTTTTTTAAACTCATATAATAAGTTTGAACATCGGGTGTAGAAACAAACATGTTTTCCTCTTGTGTGTGTGTTTTTAAGAGAAACCCGCTACCCAAACCATTGTGGAAATGACTACTATGGTTACCTATGTTTGTTTTAGGTCATTCTCACAAACTATGGCAAGACTTGGTAACAAAAAGAATAAAAACTCCTCTAACAGCATGATGTAATAACACGTCATTAGGCAAATAATCAATTAATTGTATAACAGATGAAAACAAGCTCAATAATTTCTATTTGTGTGATTTATTGTTTTTCTCTTTCTACCAAAAAACTAGATAATTAAAGTTTTAATTCGGGTCTCAACCCTTTTCCCTTTGTTTTGAAGGAATAAGTCATTCTTTTTGTTGTTTAGGATATTTAAAATGTCTTCCAGTGCCAGTGTTAAATGTTCTTAAATGTTTAAAGTTTATTAATCTTTCAGAATGTGTTCTTGCATTTTTATGCCATTCCCATTAATGGGCTCAATAAAACAATATTATCGTTTATCACAATAACTTCTGGGACAATTTATTGTCCATTAACATTTGTTACATGTCAAGAAATTCAACAGCAGGTGAATGTAGCCACTTCTTTGAAAAAAATGACCTTTTTCCTGTAGAAGGCTGCAATAGTTCCTGTAGGAAGTCGCAAAACGACCGAGGTTTACGTCGAAAGCACCACAGGTCGTGTTCGCCTCAATAAAGGTCAATAAGAAAGGGACTGGGCAAAACTTGCATCAATAATGCAACTGTTTTGAAACCACTTTCAAGTAACACCATAGTATGCGAATGTGCAAGAACACATTCTCAAAGGTTCATTAGATATTTAAAATCTAATGAACATTTAACACTGCAACTGGAAGACATTTTAAATGTTCAAAATAAATAAAACATAAACAACAAAAGGGTTAGTGGAAACCAAAGCACCAGACCAGTTTTTGATAAAAAGAGAGAGAAAAGAGAAAAACAATAAATAAAGCAAAAGGAAATTGAGTTTATTTTTAATTTATCATGTGATTAATTGATTTATTGCTTATTGCAACAGTCCTAGATGGAATCGTGATTTATTCTCTCTACCCCAAGTAGAGGAATATCCATGTCTGCCTTAAGCAAATCCACTCTTTTGTCATGTAGCAGGACAGTGGTCCAACCTCCAACACCTCAAATACAAACAAATGAAGGTTCTGGAGTGATTCTGTCAAAGGCCCGACTCAAATCCAGTTGAGATGCTTCTAGTCTGGCTGAATTAAAACAAGTGATGAAAACGTTTGTTGGCTCCATTAAAGGTTGCACAAATAATTAGGTTGCATTTTCCCATACGGCTGGATTGAATAGAATGACTTTTTTCTCCCTTAGTAATTGACGTCATAATGTGAAAACTGGGTTTTATATTTACTTTGTATATTTTTATTTTATACTGATATGAATTTGAAACATTTGCAACAAAAAAGCAAGCAGAAGAAATCGGTACGAGGGTAAATACATTTGTTATCAATGCAGCTTGTGTATTTTACCCAAACTGTTGAGAGAGCTGAAACTTTGTGTAATCTTTAAAACTCATGAGTCATTGTTGTAGTCTGTGTTGCAACGACGCTGTTCCGTTTTTCATTTTACTCCAGGGAATATGTTGCTGAAATTGTGAGGCATTTGTGTCACAAAGTTCAAATATCTGCTTGAATCAAAGGAAGCGTTTGCTGTCCTTTATTAAACCTGTTTCTGGTTCGTCACAAAGGAAATAATGAGATAATAAAAGCTTGACAAAAGGTGCTGATTTATTATTTTTTGTCCTTTTGTTGTTTTTATCATGCAATGGATGGGAAACCTTCCAGCTGCACATCTGCACTTCCTCTCGAACATCTGGTTGGGAAAAAACTCTGGAATAAGCCCAGAAATATTTCCAAATACTTCATCTGTTTTGCTTTTTCTTCTCAGCACTTTAACTCGTATTTTGAGCCTTCTGTTACCATTTTCTTTGTTTCAATACGTTAAATAAATGTTTTATGATGTCTTAAGAGTTTAGCCGACATATTCTCCTGCTTAGCTTCCTCATTGTTTTGTCTGTGCTAACCAACTTCACTTCCTTAAAAAATTATATTTATAAAGTACAAGGTAAGAAACTTTTTATTTCTGTTTTTTTAGAGATTTTTGTTTTATTTAAGGATAAGTAAATGTCAACATCCTGCTTGTTTGTGGAATGCTTATCCGGCTGATCTCAAGAAGAATGTTAAGATGTAAAACAAAGTTGCTTGATTGACCATAAGCTACTTTGCATCCTGTTTTCAGTGTTTCGTAAACTACTCATCTCACAGTTGAGCGTAAGCACAAACAAGATTAAAGCATGCTTTACTTTTGCTTCTGTTAGTCTTGACAGAGTTCAGTTTGAGGAAGTATACATGCAGAATTTTATCTGTACTTGTACTTTTCCTCTCATCCTCTCAGTCTTTCTCCTCATCTGTCTCTCACTCTGCGCTGCATTTTAATGTCTCGTAGATTAAAAATTGCAGTGCTTACCGTCCTTTTATTCCCCTCCGAAACCTTTGGTCCCGTCGTGACATTCTGCTCTGCTAAGTGACCGATACACAGCCGTCACACACAACCCACCCAGTTGAGTAAGAGTGTTGCTAGCAGCATGGGTTTCTGAGCGAATCAGACGCTCACTCTGCCGTGACAGTAGCAGGCGTTCCCCTTTTCTTTTCTGCCGCCTTTCTCCATGTGCAAAGGCTTCCTGTGCATATGGTCCCTTCTCTGTGGGTGGTTTGTTGTTAGTGTGAGAAAAAACCAGCCCTCTGAAATCAGCTGGAAAAAAAGGCCCATCCCAGTTATAGAAGCTGCACTCCGCCCTCCCTTTCCTGTCCTTTCCAGTACGTAGACCTCTGCAAGATACAGTTACACTTATTTGCAGACTCCTCAAAATGTAGTAGAGCTAAATTCAGAATAAAATCTGATCCCCTCATGAGGGTCCATTGCTTCTCACAGAGGTGGTGTGTGAAAGTCTACGTTTTGAAATCCAGCTTGTTCCCATTAGCGCAGGCATAATCTCTTTATGAATGCTCCAATTACTGCACTGTCAAGATCCCACAGCAAAGCAATCCATTCATCCCACACAACAAACAAAGAGGAGAATTAGACAAAGCAGCTTAGAGGTAGAAGAACAGAACCATTGATTCTGTTTGGTATAAAGTTCCTCAAGGATTCATGTAATGAGAGTAATAATAGTAAAGGTAGACTTCTAATAGGATGATATATGAATATGTCTTATTATAGTATACCCTATCCTGTTTAGCCACAAAAATCAGACAAAATATGAGTAAAAAGGCAGTTCAGTGGAAACATTTGATTTTAAAAGATGCATATTGTAACTTCAGAGAAGTTTCTAACTAAATGCTTTTCCAAATTATATGAACCATAATCAATTAAATTAACAGCTTGATAAATAAAGGCCCCTTTTTATATGTAATCAGCATTATGTAGTAATTATTCATACTCATTTACATTTACTTGAGTAACTTTTTCGAACAAATGTATTTTCCTATGCTGTACTTTTTACTTCTACTTCATTATAAAGTATCACTACTTTTACTTGAGAACAGTTTCTGGATTTCCACTGAATGAAAAACAAACGTTTTAACCAAAAATTCACCAGACACAAAAGTTTCACAAGGTTTTTATTAAAATAAACTAATTCCTGATGAAAACTGATGAAAAAGTTTCTTTTGTCTGACTTTGTTATTTTTTACCCCAAACCCTGATTAGAAGGCAGATTATCTGAATTGCCAGGCTCTGTGATACCAACTTTAACTCAATTCTGAGTCAAGTTACCCCAAAGTTGAGCTTGAGCGCGAGTGTAGAAGAACGCCATTCACCATGGCAACGGGTGAAAAAAGAGAATCGTGGAAGTGCGAATTTCCTGCCAATGGAATCAGAAATATTAATGACAGCATGAGGAGAATATCAAAACATATTCAGCAAAAACAGGTAAGCTAATTTTATCTATATAGCACATTTTCAGCAATAAGGCAGTTCAAACGTGTCAAACTTGAGGTCTGGGGGCCAAAACTGGCCCAGCGTAGTTTTTGATGTGGCCCCCTAGACTCCATATTACATCTATAATCCCTCCAGTTTTTCACAATCCACAAAATTCACACAAAATCAACAGATACCCACATTTTTTCTAATTTTACTGAATGTTTTTCTCAAAATTGGCCAAAAACGTTGGATTTAAGTGACTGCTGCCTCAGCCTTACCTGATCTCAAATTATAGTTGTTTATTAATTGATTAATAAAAACTCACATTTAACATTAGTGGATTAGTGCAAATATACAAAGTCCTTTCAAATATTTCTAAATTAACACCACAAAAAACCCACAAAAACAATCACAAAATCCTTAATGGTCAGATCAGTGTGAAAAGATGTTCAGTATTATTTTGTTTTAAGAAACACATATTGAATGCTGAAGTAGCTACTTATTGATATTTTAGCAAGTTAATGGGTTTTATCAATACATTCTGGTTCAACCAGTCTTTTAGGAACATTCAGATTTTTGATGTGGCGCAAAATGAAAACGACTTCCCCGAATTAGAAGGAAATACAAACAAAACTAAAAGAAATCCATAATTTATAAACTAGTAGGGGTTTCTCTGGATTCTTGTTCTGATAAAACTGAAAGAGTTTGATTTAGCAGAAAATTAGGCTACTTTCACATTGGCGATGATTTTCTTAATTTTGGGAGATTGTGATCAGCTGATATTTAAATGTGAAGCTGATCTGATCTGCCTGAGGGAAGGCCTAGTATTTAGCTGCCGTCCTCTTCTGCTTTTACGTGAGAGAGGTTTGACTGACAGGCCGGCCCACCAGGTCACAGTCACCCACTGTTACCAACTCAGTGACTGTCTTGCTATATTTAGCAACATTTTAGACAAAGCAAATTGGTATCGGCAGGTGAAACTTTTTAAAGGTCGGTAATCGTGATCGTCCAGAAAACTGCAACATGCAGAATTTGCATGTTGCAGAGAATTTTGGCATTTTATGTCTTTAAGAACTTTTAGTTCACTTTATTGGATCTCAACTTGTACACAGACGCTTCAAAACCTGCAAGAGCCCTGAATTAAGGAAGCTTTGTTAAAAAGACTGACTTCCTTCTGCAGCTTCTGATGCTTTTATTGTTTGTTAAAACAGAAATGCTACGTTCTGTTTGTTACTTCTGATTCTTTCCCGCTGACAGATGTGTGTTTGTGTTGTTGCTTACCACTTTATTTGTATTTGCTCTCCCATGATTAACACAATTATCTTTTGATTTCCATAAGTCAGCTTGAAAATGGCGTTGAACTTTCCTGCTATGCCTCAGAATCACAATAGCCGCCATTTTTCGATTCCTTTTTTAGGCCCTTGGTTTTAAAAGAGTAACCACAGATAGAAATGTGAAAACACACATCTGTTTCTTTGTATGTGTCTTCCTCTTCCTGATTGCCACTCAGTTTTTGGACATTAATGTCCAGCATTATGCCTATGACTTCCTGTGGCTAAAATAAAACAAACAAACTCCGTATTAGAACCAGATTTTATTGTTCTTCTCTTTTCTTCAGGAAACAATGTACAAAAGCTCATAATTTTCTTCATAGGCAAAACAAACAAAACAAATGTTAAACACATGTAGAGCTACAGGATAGAAAGACAAGCTCATTTACATTAAGATTTTAAAATTATCTAGATTCTTAGGGACAATGTAGAAAACACATCATCTATTTATGAAGGTGTTAGGCATGTTTCAAAATGCCCACTTGCAAGATGTAGGCAAATAAAAGAGGTGTCCAAATACATTTATTTGCATAATTTAAAAATACTAGTAAGTGTGAGCTCTTTCTTTTCAACAGTGTTACAAGACAAGAATGAAAAGTAGTTAAAAGTTGTTGCCCTTTTTCCTCATATTTCATATTTGGTTAGATTTTCTCAATGTCGCGTACAAAATCTGACAAAGTCACATTGTACTGTAAATACAACATCCTTACTGCACAAATACAAACACATTTACTAGAATTTTACATTAAAAATTCTTTGTTACTTTGTAAGAAGTGTTAAAATCTGCAGGTCCTGAGGTGTGAGTACAGTGACACGAACAAAATCTTTTCAAGGATTATAGGAAGAACATTAAAGTTGTCCTTCCTTCCACAAAAATAAAAATGTCTGTATTTTGTCTACTGAAAGCTTATAAATCAGTTTGGGTTAAAAGCGGCTTTGAAACTAAAATGTGAAACTAAAGATAAATTCAGTGTTAGTGTATTAAGGCAATTTTTTAGCAGTGTGTCAGCATGCAGACAGAGCTGAAGGATCTGCCCAAAAAATCATAATAAACAATATTGCAGTTCATATTTAACACAGCATCTATGAACAAAACATTATATTAAACAGCTTGGTCATAAAATGTGACTCGTTTTGGATTCTCAGCCTAGACAGAAATTGTTTTCTCCAATTTCTGTTCTTTTCTTGTAGAAAACTAATGTAAATACATTGTTAAATTAAACTAGTCTACAACAGAAGGCTGATTTTAAGAAATATTCAGAAAAAATTATAAAAATGTAGCTTTTTGAACGTGTTATGGCCTTAGTTTCTAAGTCAGCTAAGACATTCACAAGCTGTAATCATGCTATAGCACCACTATTGTTTCAATGAGGTCACTTCCTGTCTGTCGGTCTCTCACTTCCTCCTTCGGCCACAGTAGTTACCCTGACAGGCTCCACCTAATAGCAGCAACAAAGACAGTTACTCTCCAGCTGACGTACAAAGACGCCAGGAGTGTTAGACATGTGATAATACTTTTCCTTATTCTGTGACAAATAAACTTTACTTCTTTTCATGTGAGATGTCAAATATTTCTGTTGTAATGAAAGTCACAAAGTTTCTGTTTCTTTAGAAGCTGAATAACTAATTGCAACATGTTTTTCTCAAGAAAGAAAGCAGGATATCCTGTGATGGATTTGTTTATTTGAATAGATATGAAGTTACTGGCCACTTTATTAGGTACATCTGTTCTGTTTGCTTGTTGATGTAAATCAAATGGTAACAATTTAATGCAGCTAGGCATCTGAAGCCGACTTCCTGAAGGAGAAGTTTTTCAGAAACTTCAAATCTACTGTGGTTTTCACAAAATAACCACTCAAAAAGAGGAAACATCCGTTGAAAGGTAGTTGTGTGGATGAAAATGCTGTGTTTATTTCAACAATGACGCTTTTATTTCCAAAATTGTGTTATTTCTCTAAGCCAGTTCTGAAGGCATAAGGGAGGCCCAACCCTTTCTTAAATCAATTAAATAAATAAATCTATTAATTGCACGATGAATTAAAACAAGCTCAATAATTTCCATTTGCATCATTTATCATTTTTCTCTTTTCTTTCTTTCTACAAAAAACTGGATGACAAAAGGTTTTAGTTACCACTAGCTTATTTTGAAGAACAATTTTGTTTTCAGAGACCTCAGTATCCATTGTTTGTTGTTTTGTTAGTTAAATTTGGACATTTAAAATGTCTTCCAGTTCCAGTGTTAAATCTTCATTAGAATTTGAAGTTTATTGATTTTTGAAAATGTGTTCTTGTATTATTTTGCTACCATTATATTACTTGAAATTGGTCTCAGAAACAATAACTTCTGGAACAACAGGTTATGTAATAATTTGATTTTTGTTACCTCTGTAGCCTCCAGTTCCAAGGAAGCCCTGCATGGCTGCGTATTTGGCTGCTTTCTGTGCTTTGGCTGAAAGTGGTGAAAAATAAAAACAGCTTATTTCCACAGAAAAATCCAAGTTTTTTTTTTTTTTTAAATGGCTTTTAAAAGGTAAATAAAATTAGTATGTGTTGTGCTGAACCAAACGTCCAAAGGAAGCTTCTTGTTTTCAGTTAATATAGACTCTGCGAATGCTGAATGGTGTGGCTCAACTAGAGTACAAAGTAAGTTTTCTTACACTTTTGTCCTGTCCCTGCATATCCTAGGGAACAATAGCAGGAAAAGACACAGTTAACAATAGATTCTGTTAACAATAGTTTCATTTTTTAAGTCATTTTTAAGATGACACAAACAGCAACTTCAAGACTGAAGAATGTCTTTGTAAGAAAGCCTGTTGTCCGGTGAAGGTCATTTTACCTGGATAGCTTCCTCCTGCCGCTCCGCCATATCCAGGCACAGCTCCCCCTCCTGGTGCAACATGCACATTACAACTTAAAACTGTTTCTCCTGAACTGTTAAGACAGTTAAGATTTTTTTTGCTTCATCTGAATGTGTTTTTATTACTAATTTTTATATTGTGGTTAATAATAAATGAGTTTTTATTTTTCATAGCTCTGTGGGACGAACCTGGTTGACCGCCTACTCCTCCAACTGTTTGACCTCCTCCAGCGCCTCCTGCACCTCCAGCTGCAGTACCTGAACAAGCAAGTTAAAGTGAATAAGTGACTTAGATTTCTCTGTGTAATACAGCATTTTATAGCAAATAAAATCTGAAGAACACTAAGTTTAAGAGCAATGTCTTTTTGAAAGTTGTATCCTGCCTGGTCCCCCTCCTACAAATCCTCCTGTTCCTGCACCTGGACGGCTTCCAACTCCTGCACAAGGAGGTTGGAGGCAAGTAATCTTGTTTAGATAAATTACAGGCAACTCAGTCGGTATAGTAAAGATTCTGATCATTTACACAAGAAATAAAAAGAAAATAAATAGTTTTAAATTAAAGGTGCAGTCTTTTGCAGGCACATCTTGTCATTTTATAGCACAATCTGATGCTATATGATGTATATATCAGACATGACTTAAAAGAAATTTGATGCCTTGAATTGGGCCTTTGTCTCTTTAAGAAGCTCCTGCTCTTTTCGACAAGCCGCCTTCAGCACATCATCAGAACAATGTTTCTCCACTAGCCCTTTCACAAGGTCCTCAGGAGTGTTGCACTTGCAGCAGCTCATATGTTAAGCTCAGTTCCATCAGGTGTTTGCTAATTGCTGCTGCCGCTAGTCTGAAGGAGCTGAGTCAATGGGAGGAATGCTCCGAGACAGCAGGTGTTTTGGCTTGAATGGCTGCAACAGGAGATTCAAGGATTTCTCAAACATGCATGAAAGAGTTGAAGCAACTCTCCAGGAGTGGTTTGATGAGGGAATAACATTATAAACATGATGTGAGGCTCAAAAACAGGTGATTTTACATAATAGGTTAATAACGTTCTTCATAAAAAAAATTAGGCAAAAGCGACCGATGTATATGAATGACCAGCACACTCAGTGAGGCTTTATTATGTCATGTCTGTAAATGTAGCATGCATCCAGATCCCAACCCAAAGCAGGAAATTGTCTGGAGCAAACTCAGTAATGAAATGTCAACATTTACATGGTTGGTTTGTCTCGTTATTCAATGCTTGTGTGAAAGGTCAGTTGCAGACATTGTTCAGACCGGATTCCCAGAACATTGTCAGGAATTACTGAGACGGTGTTTGTAGTTAGATGTTTCAGGATTTCCCTGTTTTTACCCACTATAATTTGTTTGTCCTTTTTGACGGTCAAACTACACTGGATGTAGGGGGTAAAAGACCAGCACCATGTGCAAACTTTTTTAATGTTCTGTTTTTAATAAGGCATTTTAGATACATCTACCTTGTCCATGTCCAGTTGCACCCAAAGTTGAACCATATCCAGACTTTCTTGATCCAAGTGGTTGGCCACCAGGACCAAAGCTGCCTCCCCCAGTGCCTCCAGGACCAAAGCTGCCTCCCCCAGTGCCTCCAGGACCAAAGCTGCCTCCCCCAGTCCCTCCAGGACCAAAGCTTCCTCCCCCAGTGCCTCCAGGACCAAAGCTGCCTCCCCCAGTCCCTCCAGGACCAAAGCTGCCTCCTCCAGTCCCAAAACCAGTAGATCCAGTACCCCCAGTGCCACCTGGCCCGTATCCTCCAGGTCTAGCTCCAGGTCCACCAAGACCGGCTCCTCCTGAACCTCCGGTCAGGACAAAGAGTGCATTAAAGATATAAATATAGATATAAACAGTTCATTATTCATTAAACTTAAACTGGATTACCTGGTCCATAACCAGTTCCTCCATAACCTGGAAGTACAAAAATGAAAAGATGAAAATCAATCCGTTTTATTATTTTCAAAAAATCAAAGCCATTTTTATGTCTACCTGTGTGAACCCTACGTACCAGATTTAGGTTTCCTTTTTCCTAGTCCTTGACCAGCTGGTCCAAAACCAGTTGCAGGTCCAAAGCCTCCAGTTCCAGCACCAGCAGGTCCAAAGCCTCCAGTTCCAGCACCAGCGGGTCCGAAGCCTCCAGTTCCAGCACCAGCTACACCAGGTGCGACTCCTCCAGTCCCAAAAGAACCAGGTCCATATCTGCCAGGTCCAGTTCCTGCTCCACCAGCTGCACCTGAAAAATGGAAATACACATTCTGTTCTAGCTTTGCAAGAAATAAACTTTAGGTGCTTTTTAATGCAACAGTTGATAACATTTTCTAAAAATTATATATATTTTTACATATTTGTTAAAATGTCACAATGTCCTGACAGTATAACATAATTTTTGAAAATTTGAATTTTGAAAAAAATTATTTTAGTTTCATACCAGAAAACCTGCTAAGCCCATTGGGAGGGGCGCCAACACAGTCCACCAGCAGCCCAATATGTTTTCATGAGCAGGCATCATGATTTGGAAATAATATCTTGTGGGGTCAAAGGGCAGGTGCAGGGACAGTGGAGTTGGTGCCCGTTTAAATTACACAATGATGTCAACATCATTGTTTAATTGATGCGATTAAACAATGATGGGGGGGGGGCAAGTAAAGCCTGGTGGCCCGCCAGGCTTATATGCACTGGAGGAAGCCCTTTTATCAACATGCAAGGGAAAGCTGGCTCATTCATGGGGTTTAGTCACATTTTCCCTTTTGAAACAAATGAATAAAATTAAATTACCTTGTCCGTATCCAGCTCCACCCAGTGATGTTCCGTAGCCTGTCAACAGCGTTTAACGTTTTGAAATGTGTCACAGTATTTAATTGTTAAATGTATTTATTATTCTACCTGTTTTTGACGGTTTTCTTGTTCCCAGTCCTTGACCTCCAGTATAAACTCCAGGAATAGGCCCAACTCCACCAGTACCAACACTACCTGGTCCATAGGTACCTGGTCTAGTTCCAACACCTCCCAGTCCTGTGCCAGCAGAGCCAGGGCCAAGTCCGGCTTGACCAGTACCACTGGGTCCGTAACCACCACCAGGCACCAAGCCACCTGGACCAACTCCTCCTGATCCAGCTCCATATCTGCCAAGGCCAGCTCCGGCTCCATAACCTGAAATTAAATCCTGTTTAGCTCCAGTTTCCTCCCATTATAATCTGCATTTAATCTGTGCTTTCATACTTTTTGGGGGTTTCCCGGATCCGGAACCGGTGCCATATCTAGAACCTGGTTAACACAAATTACAAACAGGTTCCCTGTTAGTCTGATTAAACTAAATCCAACTGTTTTACTTGTTTTTATTTTTTAAATGTTTGTATTAGTGAACCTACCATCAGGTCCGATGCCACCACCATATCCACCCAGCCCAACGCTGACGCTACCAGAACCTGGTGCTACACCTCCAGGGCCCGTTCCAACCCCAGGAGTCCCAACACTGCCAGAACCGCCAATGGGTCTCCCAAATCCACCAGACCCAGTACCATAGCCGCCTGAACCTACACCAAAACCTCCTGTACCAGTACCATAGCCGCCAGAACCAGCACCAGGGTAGCGTGGACCTGAGTTGGAAAGAACGTACATGCTGCACCACAGTTCAAGCGTTTTCCAACGTTGGACTGGAAGTTTACGTACCTCCACCTGGTAAAACTCCACCTGCGCCGTAGCCTGCAGGAGACGATAAGTGAGATGTATAAATTAAATGTCAGTAAATTACAGATGAATGAAAAACATTCTGAAGGTAAAACATGGCTGCTGCTCACTTTTTTCAGGTTTTACGACTTCTGTCGCTACCCCACCAGCTCCGGGTACCACCCCACCGACTCCACCTGGTCCAACACCTATAAAGTAAGAAAAAAACATTTTTCCAGTATTTGTTCAGATTTTTTTTGTCCCTTGTAACTTTAGTCCATTCGTTTGTTGGTCGTATACTTGATAAAATCAGGACCTTGAGGTGGTTTCGCTGTTCCTCCTGCTGGTCCGATTTCTCTTCCAGTGGCTGGACCGTCGCCTCTTCCCACTCCTGTTTGTGTTCCAGAAACGTCTCCGGTTCCCCCGGCACCGGTCGGACTCCCGGGCCTTCTGTCTCTTTCTCCATCAGGACCTCCTTCCCCATCTCCCTCACCTGGTGTGTCACCTCTAGGAACACCTGTAAGACAAAACCAAAAACATTACAAAGTCTATTGGATGACCGAACAGCAGAGATGTTGCTCCTCCATAGTTTCCAGGCTTTTTGTCTGATTACCTGTATTCAGAGTTGAGTAGTAACTAGTTACATTTACTCAATTACATTTACATGACTAACTTTTTTTTTTTTTGAAAAATTTTACTTTTAGTAGTAATTTTTCTTTTTTCTTTTACTTGAGTAATTTTATTATGAAGTATCTCTTACTTGAGTAAAATTTCTGCATTTTCTACCCATTGAATGAAAAACAAATTTCAACCAAAAATTCACCAGACACACACCTGCAGAAAATTTCTGTCATTTTTTGTTACTTATATGAATTATTGCTATTTTTATCCTTAAAATACCAAAATTTCCACTTAACTTTATAATCTGCTTTGTCTGATTATGTAATTTTTTAAATATTAAATGACTGAATTTTAATCTGTTACTCAGTAGTTGAGTAGACTTTTTTATCAAATACTTTTTATTCTTCCTTGATTAAATTTGGGATGGCTACTTTTTACTTGCATAAAAATATGTTGAAGTACTGCTACTCTTACTTGAGTAAACGTTTTGGGTGCTCTACCCGCCTCTGTATTTACTCAGACATAAATAACGTGTGGAATCTGTTTATCTTTAAAACACTGATCATATTAAAATTTAAAAAGATTGGAGTGTAAATTTAAGGCACTTTTACCAGAATTTTATTAATAAAAATGTTAGCTTTTATGAATTACTTTTCACTTTACAATTACAAACTACTTTGTGTTGGTCTGCCACATAAAATTGAATAACATAAATAATGTTTTTGATTGTATTTTGACAAAATGTGAAGATATTCCATTGATATTACTATTACGACTCTGTTCTCTCATTTTATTTTTTCCTTTCTTGTATTTCTTCTTGTTTTAGTGCTGAAAAAGCAAAAAGAATAGTTCAAAGGTAACAATAATGTTTGTTTTGCCTAAACCAGACTCATTTTATTCACCTGGAGGTTTGAGAGGACTGACTTGTTGGAGTCCTCCCCCGGAGAGGTCACCTCCAGGACCTGCATAAATCAGAAAATTAAATCAAAACAAGTTTTCTTCCTGGTTTCGGTCATATGAAGCAATTAGAATACACTGCAGTGATTAACTCTCACCTCCAGGGGGAAGTCTTGTTCCACCTGAATTTTAGAGAATTTAAAACGTGATGCCAAAGTGACAATATTTTATCAACTATCAACTGAATTTCTGATGGTTCAACTTACCAACTGCTGTTCCTCCTGTTTAAAACAAGAAACACTTTTAAAAAATATGCACTTACCAGTAGTGTACACAGTGGATGAAATCAGTTCATGAAGCAACACCTACCATCTGTTTGTGCAGGTGAACCACCAACTGTAAAGGGAAAACAACATGTTTTTATTCAGGATTCAAATTTAAATTCTTCTTCTCGGAACTTTTCAAGGTTTATTTTTTGTGGTGCACACATATTCAAAACCATTAAATTAGGAAAAATAAAATAATTACTGGCTGGATCAGTGTTTGCCTTGGTTTTGCTATAATACTTTTGTTTTTGTTTATTTTTGAAGTTAACAAAAAGTAAAATATACATTATATACATTATATACATCTCTACACTTTGGTGAAAGATGTCACCAAAGTGTGGAGATGTATTCTTTACAATATATAAAATTACAAGACGCAATAATAAATCATCCATTTTGTTTATAAACCACCCTAATTTTTGGCCAAATATAACAAAAATAAAAGAATGTTTCCTTACTATTCATGAAATGCATTTTAATTTAGAAATCCCAATATTTATGTTGTATAAATGCATCAATGAACAGCACTCACTGTTTTATCTACATTTTAAAAACCAGTCAAATAAAAAATGTTCGACATGATCCAATGATTCCTTCATTTTCTTTTAGATTCAAAATTATTACATTTATAAAATGACGCTCACATAACATTTTTCTCTTTTATTTGTTGAAGTTTTAAGAAATAAAATATATAAGTTAGTTGACGTTGGAAGTAGCAGTCAGACTTCAAAGAAAATTGGAAATCAGTAACAGCCAGGAAACATATAATCTTAAAAGACAACTAATATGTTTTAACTATCTTTTGTTAAAACATAAATTTTCTAAATTGAGTCATTAGTGCCTGAGGTAAACTTATCAAACCTTTGATGATATGAGAGTCAAAAAGATAAACAGTTTAATTTGAGGAGCATATACATGAATCCAAAGATTTTCTGATTCTTGTTCTGTTTATCTAAATGTTCCTGGAACAGCTTTATAGCCAAACATTAAACCAACACAAACTAAAAGTTATTTATCTCATTTATAAATTTTACACATAAAATGTAAATCTTTCATTACTCATTCAGTTTGAATGAGTAATGAAATTAAAGTGTCCTGTTAACGTCACATGGGGGCGCTGTTTGAGAAGTCCATGAAAACATTGCTTATGTAAAGTGAAATTATAGACGCCCACAAAGACTGATTACATTATAACCTGACTTCACTTTTACAAATTGTAAAAGAATCTCACCTGGAACTGTATTCCCATTAAATCCTATTTTAGAACAATGATTAAATGGGTATAAATGAATCGTAGCTTTAAGATAATGTCTGGCATTTGCACAATAGTATTTTTAAAACACTTCAGCATATTTGATATGTATTTTGGTTGGAATTACCTGGTGTTGCTCCAATGATGGGGATACTGGTTCCATTTGCACTATCTCCCTCGCCTCCCAGTGGTCTTCCACCTACACCAGTCTGTCCTGTTTTAATATTAATTTACATGAATCAACCTTTTAATCTAGACAGATTAATCTCATTTAATAGAAATAATTTCAAGTTTCACACACCATCTCCTCCAGGAATCCCCGAGCCCTCTAACGTAGTGCTAGCACCACCATCACCTGGACAATTAGTTAAAAAAATAATTTAAAACTTTCTAATTATGAATAAGAGAAACTTCATCTGAGGAGCTATAGATACCTTCTCCTGCTGGTGTTGATGTGCCATTTGGAGATCCAGGTCTTCCTTCTGATCCAATTTATGTGATTTATCAGGTACAGATAATCCAATTATTGATCTAAAATGGCCACAATAATGTTTTTAATGTTAAAAACATTAAGAATAAGCTCACCACCAGGTTGAGGTGTTGGTCTTGCACCACTGACGGTTCCATTTACATCAACACCAGTTCCTGCTCCTGCTCCAGGTACAACAGAGCCTGGCTGGCCTTAAATGCCGAAAAGAAAAGATAGTTATTAACTAATTCCTTTTAAATCCTATTTAATTGATTGATTTTCCTCTGTATGTTTACCAAACTTAGCTGCTTTACTCCCTGCTGTTCCAGTGCCTGGGGACAGAAAAAAACTTTACTTGATTTCACCAGGAAATAGTAAGAAAACATATACAGATAGCCAAGTTAGACCACAAAACTTTTTAATCTGAATTTAAAAACATTTTTTCTTGCACATTATTATTGTTTTTGGTTTGTTTTGATGTTTTGTTTCATTCCTAAACTGTCATCCAAGTCTGGAATGGACAAAAAAGTAACAGTGATTATTGTTGACAGAACTCAGTAAATTCAAAGTAGCTGGTATGATTTTTATTGGCTGCTTATGAGAGTTGTCAAAAACACTTTGACCACTTTGCAATGGCAGAAAACAATTGCCAAAATGAAAAATGTGAAAAGTTTATATCTTTGACGGTATCTACCGTCTGATAATGTCTGAGAAAAGCTGCGTAGAATACGTCTATTCTTGTTCAGTCGTCCTATAGCAGCATATTTGTAAAATAATTTCAACCCATAATCTCTTTGCTCCATAAAGAGAACTAATTGTTTAAACTAATTGTTTACCTTTACGATATTAAACAGACCAAACTAACCTTGACCTCCAGATCCAGGTCCATAGCCACCTATAAGAACATCAAACCAAAGAATAAGAAAAAAAACATTTTCAGATTATGGCAAAAAGTGTTTTTAATTAGCTTAAGAGAACGAAAAGTGTCAGCACACAAACACCAAAAGAAAGGACTCATCACCTCTTCCGGCTCCCCCTCCAAGCACTCCGCCACCACCTGTTCCAACTTGGCCTTTTGCAAAAAATGTATTAGAAAGAAAAATCAGCATTTCCTGTGATTACAAACATTCCAAAAATATGAATTTATTGAAAATGTCATTTTCTTTCATACCGTATTTAGAACGTTTAGATCCAGGCCCATAACCTGTGCATATGAGAGAAACTTTACTTCAACAGGTTTCAAGCTGTAACTAATCTGAGTGTATTCAAGAGATGAAAATGTCCTCTTAACCTGTCCCATATCCAGCTCCCGGGCCTACACCATAACCTCCACCTGGCACATAACCAGTTCCAGCTACCGAGCCACTTCCAGGTCCATATCCTCTGCCAACACCAAGAGATGCTCCAGTTCCTGGACCCCCAAATCCAGGAGATCCTCCTCCACCAGGAAGTCCTGTTAAGAAGAGAGTTTACAGCTAGCTTATAACTAATCAACATATTCATATTTGTCATATAAACAATTAAACATAACATCATAGTTACAGTTAAAGTCAAAAGCTAATCTAACGTACAATTGTTTTCACTTTTTAAATGAGTCAAATAAATATTAAATCCCACCATATTTGAGAGACTTTGCACCACCAGGATATCCTAAAAGCAGAGAATTAAAACATTTACACAGAAGATCTTTTTACATCAACATTATTAATTTATTTAATAATGCTCCCCTTTTTGAACAGTGACTTCCTGTTCAAAAGGGGAGGTGCTAATATGGCGTCGTGGTGGTGAATGTGATCAGTGCTGGTCTGTTTTGACACACATGGTTTCATCTAGCTGTATTCTTGTATGTGGAAGGTATTACATCCTGATATTTTATGGTGAGTGGTCAGATTTTGGCTTGCCCACAGCCACATGCTTTGATATAGCACAGAGCTTCTGATAACTTTTGATCATCAATGCCTGCAGTCAATGCTTGTAGGAGGAGATTGATTATATACAATGTGCTTAAAACGGACAAAATGGTGACTTTGATTCAAAACGATCAACTTTTTGTGGGGTTTGAATTGAACCATGGCTACAAGAGACTATTTTGTTAGTCGTGATAAGTTGCACATGTGTACTATAATATTGTGATTGTTGGTCAAATCATGCGTTGGGCTGATTTGGGGGCTGATTTAAAAAAGAAAACAATTCGGTAACACTTTATCTGAAGGGGGATGAATAAGACTGTCATGACACTTTAATAAACATGACATAACACCTGTCATGAGCATGAATAAGCCTTCATGAATATTTATGACTGTTGTCATAAAGCATAATTTGGTAAATTATGACACTTTTGATACAAAGTTGACATTATTCAAAATGTCTTTATTATGACAACTTGACATTAACCAAGAAATCATTACTGTTTAAACTTTACCTTTAATAATATAAAGTTACATAATTTTTAAAGTGCAATCAGTAATACTTTTATAACAAATTTATATCAGTAATGATTTCTTGGTTAATGTCAAGTTGTCATAAAGACATTTTGAATAATGTCAACTTTGTATTAAAAGTGTCATAATTTACCAAATGACGCTTTATGACAACAGTCATAAATATTCATGAAGGCTTATTCATGTTCATGACAGGTGTTATGTCATGTTTATGACAGTGTCATGTCAGTCTTATTCACCCCCTTTCAAATAAAGTGTTACCAACAATTCTAACGGCACTGTGGAGGAATTAGGCTATGACCATGAAATTTTGTATTGCATTCTTTTTGGAGGGTAGGTTAGGACCAATCATCAGTGTGGTGCAGCTTGGTGAAATATGTGGAATTTAGAACCAAATGTAAGGCAGAAGCTTACAGGCTTTCTTCACTGCACCACCGTTGCCATACCCTCCACCGAAAACTCTTTGTGCTTCATAACAAGTTAGACCAACGTGTTGTCTGTCTTCTGACACAAGATGATTGTGATTAGGTGAATGGGGTCGGAGATGGAAAAAAAATGACACTTCCTGTTCTGGAGGGGCAGGGCTTAGATGACCTCAGCATATGACTACATGGTATCATCAGTCATCCAACATGGAAGACTAATACCAAGTTTGGTTCAATTTGGGCTTTCAATGTGAAAGTTACAGCGTTTGGAAATCAGGCCATTTGTGAAGATGCATGCATAAAAACTCCAGCTTTTGATAACTTTTAATACCCAATGCCGTAAGGCCATATTGACCAAGTTTGAAACTAATGGCTCAAAATCAGTTTGTTAAAGTTCAATATGTATAAAAAAATAAAAAAATGACCCTTTAATGTTTCTTGTTGGGTTTAGGGCATACCTCCAACAACCTTTTGTTTTTTGTTTCAGTGGGTTCTACCTACAAACCAAATTACCAGTTGACCTGTCTCACGTCAAAATATAAAAATTTCAGTTGAGGGACAGTTTTGGGTGAAGATTGGTTAGTTTTGTATATGTTTAGGCCTCCAAGTTAATTTATTTGAAATACAATAGACCTTCACAGCGCTTTCACTGCTCGAGTCTAATAAGGAAGAATTTGACACATGGGTATAAAATGATGACACAAACTGGTAAAAAAAAAAAAAAAGCTAATTCCAAAGTTGTTGCAGACATTTTGACAATATTCTTTTTCTATTTTTACCTCCGGCAGTGCCTGGTCCAAAGCCTCCTGCTAAACCTCCTGTTCCAATGCCAGAACCAGGTGTCCCTCCTGTCCGGACTCCTGATCCAGGCCCACCACCAGTTGCCACCCCACCTCGTCCAGGAAGCCCTCCACCAACTCCAAGTCCAGACCCTGGCCCAGTTCCAACCCCAAGTCCTCCTGCCCCCAGGGCACCTCCCACGCTTCCAGGGACTCCTGAAAAGAGAATTTCTTTCTTAAAGGGAAAATAGACAAACTATTTTGATCAAAAAACTCATGTCATTGAAGATAGATATTACTCAACAAAGATTTGACAACATGAAGTAATGTCATATCAATTACTGCCTGCAGGATTAATTGATCAGACTGTCTGTTGGTAGAAACAATAAAATCACAAGTGTACTACAATGTTCATCAGATATTGGATATTTTGAAGGTTGCCTCACCATATTTATTTGCTTTTGCTCCTGCAGATCCTGCAGATAAATCACAAGTACTTTAAGAACTATAATAACCAAGTTAAACATATTAGAGTATATGTTTGTGTTTTTTATTTTACCTCCGGGTCCATAGCCTATACCAGCTCCACCAGGAACAACGCCACCAGGTCTATAGCCTGTACCAGCACCACCAGGGACGCTACCAGGTCCATAGCCTGTACCAGCTCCACCAGGAACCACGCCACCAGGTCCATAGCCTATACCAGCTCCACCAGGAACCACGCCTCCTGGCCCGTATCCTGTACCAGCACCACCAGGGACAATGCCACCAGGTCCAACTCCTCCTGGCCCGTATCCTGTACCAGCGCCACCAGGTCCAATTCCAGCTGGTCCTAATCCTGTTCCTCCAAGTGCTCCGCTCAGCATGCCTACAATGTGCAGAATCATAATGTTGTCTTAGTTTTAGGAAACAGTTGCAGAAATATTTTATACATCCATATTTTACAGTTTTGGAATATTCTTACCATATTTACGAGCTTTGGCACTGGCATCATATCCTGAAATAAACATATAGTATTAGACGGGTTTCAATGAATGGGAATTAAAGTGATCATGTTCTCTTAATGGGTAGTTATAAAGGGAGATTATGGCTACAATTACACTCTATAACTGTATCTGCTGATTTACCCCCAGTTCCTGTTGCAGTGCCAGTTCCTCCAGGTCCATATCCAGTCCCAGCACCACCTGGTACAACTCCTCCAGGTCCATATCCAGTCCCAGCACCACCTGGTACAACTCCTCCTGGTCCATAGCCAGTCCCAGCACCACCAGGTACAACTCCTCCTGGTCCATAGCCAGTTCCAGCACCACCAGGTACTACTCCTCCTGGTCCATAGCCAGTCCCAGCACCACCAGGTACTACTCCTCCTGGTCCATAAACAGTCCCAGCACCTCCTGGGCCAATACCAAGCCCTGATCCAGGCCCTAGTCCTGTACCTTGGCCAAGTCCTCCTCCTAGCTGTCCTCCTAGACCGCCCCCTGTTGTGCTGGGACCAACTCCAGTTCCACCAGGACCTACATCACCAGCAAAGAGTAAAGACAATTTATTGCTGTAAAATAGTCAAATCTACATATTTTAGATGTAAGTTGCATGAAGGCATGCCTCACCATATTTGCGTGCTTTTGCTGAGCCGGGACCATAACCTGTGTAAAATGTAATATCAGTTTATGCACTGAAACGTGTACTTGAAATTGAAGTGTGCTATTAAATAAAATATTAGAGGAATTATTGATTAGAACATTAACAGAAGAAAAATGTCTTTGTTAGTTGTGTTTTGCAACTTGGTTTCCCTCAAAGAGCAGAAAATAAACCATGTGTGCTGCTGCACCTGGTCCGATTCCTCCTGGTCCGACTCCGCCTAGTCCGACTCCGCCTGGTCCGACTCCTCCTGGTCCGACTCCGCCTGGTCCGACGCCGCCT
Organism: Poecilia latipinna; assembly: GCF_001443285.1. Lineage (NCBI taxonomy): Eukaryota > Metazoa > Chordata > Actinopteri > Cyprinodontiformes > Poeciliidae > Poecilia > Poecilia latipinna. The sequence continues at coordinate 167,627 of NW_015112991.1, forward strand.
GGTCCGACTCCGCCTGGTCCGACGCCGCCTGGTCCGACTCCGCCTGGTCCGACTCCGCCTGGTCCGATTCCTGTTCCAGTTCCACTTCCTGCTCCAGGGACTACACCTATGCCACCTCTAGGAAGTCCTCCAGTGCCTAAGGCTCCTCCCTGACCAAGATGGCCTCCTCCAGCTCCAGCACCACCTCAAGAAAAATAACGTTTACCAAAACATCAATGATGCATCCAGTCAGCTTGCCACAGTAAGTTACAGATTACAGATTTGAGTTACCATATTTGGCTGCAGCTTTGGCTGGTTTCTTTGATTTTCCTGTCCCTAAATCGAAACACAAAGGTTTGAATATCGATTTAGTTTATTCAGTATGTCCTTTGCATGTATTATTGTTTTCATAGAAATGTTTTTCTGCATTTAGAAGTCCTGATGTACCTGATTTTGGTGATATTAGAGGGTAACCATGAAAAACTCCAGATAAAGTTTGTCCTCGACCATCTAAGACGAGAAAGACAAAATACAGAATTACATAAATGGGAACCTAGTATTTAAATTCTGAAATCAAATTAGTAACATTTGTATTTAATAACTTGTAGATTTAAGACCTTGAGACACTTACTGCTTCCTTGTCCTACCCCGCCTTGACCAAGTACTCCAGTCCCTGCAAAAAGATAAGTGTTGTGCCAAAACAAGTTCTCATATCGTTCATAACCAAAGCACAGTTACATACCAGTTTGAGGCCCAATTCCAGATCCAGTAACTACTCCAGGGAGAACCCCTCGGCCTCCAAAACCTTATCAGAGGACATTGAAAGACTAATATTTTTTTTCCTCCCTACAATACACGATACTCCATGTTACATATAGCTCTACAACACACCTTGACCTGGTACAAATCCACCCTGATAAAGTCCAGGTACGCCGATGCCTGTGTAATTCATAATTATATTAAGAATATCTCAAGGAAAAATTGTTTTTGTAACAGATTGATTAAGCTCATACCTGGAACTTGCTTGGATGCTTTACCACCACTTTTTCCTCCAGCTCCTGCACTAGTCTGAGGTAATATCGGAGCTGCAGAGAAAATTTACAGTTAATAAAAAAACACATTATGCATTTAGAAATAAAAAATGTCGCACGATATGACAAATAACAGACATTTTGTTTTTAAACCTTAAAGTTTTGCTGAATTTTATTAAAATTAAAATGCTGTTTTTCAAGGCCTGTTGACCTTTGCTGCATGTTTTTCCTCCTCTCATAACTCATTTTCCTGGCGAGCTACTTTCAAAAAGCCAAAAAAAATAAATAAATAAATCATTTAAAAGAATATAAACTAGTCACACGTGAAGGAACAAGAGCAAATGGGGATGAATACAGATGCACAGCACAGTTTTCAAGTTTGTGTTTCAAACAAATTTTAAAACAATATGCTCCTTCTACTTTACAAATGTGTGCCGATCTTAGTTTGACGAATAAAATTCCAATAAAAAAACAAAGATTTGTGGTTGTAACATGACAAAATCTGTACAAGTAGAAGGAGAATGAACCTTTTAGCAAGGCACAATAGACAAACATTTGCAAATTGTTGGCTATATTATAATTTATTCATCACCTCCGCCTGGAAGAGTTCCACCAGGTCCAACTCCTGCACCCCCAGGCCCAAATCCTGTACCCCCAGGTCCAACTCCTGCACCACTAGGCCCAAATCCTGCACCCCCAGGTCCAACTCCTGCACCACTAGGCCCAAATCCTGTACCCCCAGGTCTAAATCCAGTTCCTCCAGGCCCATAACCTGTTCCTCCAAGAGATGTTCCAGCACCACCTATGGTAACAAAAACACATCAACCACATTTAGCTAAGAACCGAAGTGGAAAACAGGTTTTGAAAATGTACTCACCTGTTTTGGGGAGTTTGGGACCATAACCACCGCCATATCCTCCATAAACACCTAAAGACATTTAGGTAAATATTAACGATTATATGTAAATCAGTTTGAGTTACGTTATTATGACTTAATTCCCAGAGGTCAGTGTTAATGCTTCTTTCAACTGGTTGAGCTAATAATGTAAACTAGTTTATAATACTGGGACATATACCTTAATTTTAATCTACTTCTGTAAAATTGGCTTTGTTGCTATAGTTTTAAATATTGAAACATATTATGATTTTCTAATTTTGTTTCATTTTTATCTTTATATAAGTCTGGTTTGTTAGATTTATTTACCTTTTGTTGAGTTTTGTACTTTTTAAACTTCGGTCATCAAACTGTTACTAAAGCTGTTCTTCCAATATTTGATTATGTAAATCATAATGTTTGGGAATTAATAGCCTCTAATAGAGGCCTAATAGTAGTTAAGTTCATTACCTTAGAAATGAAATTTTCTTAAACCTGCCTTAAAAATATTCATAGTCAACTTGCAAACAAGGACAAGTTTCAATTATAAGTTAAACATGGGAAAAGACATCAACTTACATTCTGTGTAATAAAAACACAACAAATGGAGTTTAACAGATAAAATAAGTACATTTAACTAAAGGTTTGTCTATAAATGTTTTCTATCCTCTTATTGACCCATATTCTGCCCACCAAGACAATGGGTGGATTTCAAAAGGTTTGCCAAAACTGGGGCTTATCCTATGAGAGCTGCTTTCATCATATCACCAACATTTTTCATCCTGCACAGTCAAGGCGCATGTATGAGGGATGAAAAACAAGGAGGCCTCAAATTCCAAAGCAAATCCGTCTGGCTGACGTAATGACTGCCATTGTTTATTGAGGGACTCCCATGCCTAACACATTATATCCTTTATCACTATGTGTGCGGGTGGTCCCTGAACAATAGCCTATAATGTTGATGTCAGAGGAAATGAAATAATGGTCTATGTACACAGTATTTATCTTCTAGTTTAGTGTTGATATAAAAACAATATTTACATTAATCTGCTATTAGCATGGTACAAGAGTTTAGACTTCAGGTTATGTTTGTTCGAGTAACTTTCACTGTATTAAATAAGCAGCCTGCAAACTAAGTGTTTAGATTCTGCACATGTTGCAGGAACTTTTGCTTAATATTTAGTGCCTTGACAAATATTGAATATACTTTTAACAGTTTTTTATGTTATAACCACAGACTTCAATGTTTGTTAGTAGAAATTTTTGTGAAGTTGGAAGGAAAATGATGCACACAGTATGCCTCAGTGAATGTTTTGCCCATTTCTCATTGGAAAACGACTAAAGATCAGTGAGATTAGACTGAGGGCATCTCTGAGAACTGCAACAGATTCTCATTTGCATTTAGCTCTAGGTAAGCCAACCCTTAACCCTAACCTGTCTTTTTTTGTCATTTGGTTTTCATCATCCTGTTTGTTCACCGGTTTTCTCCCACAAACATGAGACCTTCACAGAACATTTGTATATACTGAGATTAAATTACATTTTTTTACTCTGTAAACTAATTAGCTTAGAAGACAATTGCTTATGCTGAATCTAACTTGATTAAAGGTAGCAGAATAGATATGAATATGACCAGCAAACCTTTCATATTTTTGTTGGTATCATCAACCATTTATCATTTAACTTCTGTTTCTCAGTTACCTGCTGCTTTGTGTTGATGTATCAAACAAGAATCCACATAAAACCTTGAAGTTTCTGGTTGTAATTCGAAAAGACGCGATGACTAATGGCTTAAGTAACTTCCATGACTGATTTTTCTATAAGTCGGTTATTGTAATCAGGCAATTATTCTGATTTTAAAAATTTAAGTACTATTTGGTGAGTTTTATTATCATTCACTAAATGCTCAGAATGCTTAAAGTAAAAACCTAAAAAATCAATTCAAAAATAATTTTAAGAAAACTTTTTTTACCTGGACCGACTCCACCAGGTCCGACTCCACCTGGACCAACTCCACCAGGTCCAACTCCACCTGGACCAACTCCACCAGGTCCGACTCCACCAGGACCGACTCCACCTGGACCGACTCCACCAGGTCCAACTCCACCAGGACGAGTTCCAAAGCCTCCAGGACCGACACCACCTGGTCCCAGTCCTCCTCCTACACCTCCAGCTCCCTGTCCAAATCCACCATAACCAGCGCCTGCAAAGAAATGGAAAGCTTTATTTTTGCCTTAATGCAGTTGCAGCAACAGTTTGCGATCCATTTCTACAGATCCTACCTGTTTTGGGAGGTTTTCCACCTGGAAGAAGAAACCAAACATGACAGTTCACTGCTGGTGAGTTTACAGACAAACATGGAATCAACAGCAAACTGGAACAAGCATTTCTCACCAGCTACTCTCAGTCCACTACCGGCTGGACCAAATGTACCAGGCCTGAAACTCCCAGGTCCAACTCCACCAGGTCCAACTCCACCTGGTCCAATTCCACCAGGTCCAACTCCACCTGGTCTGACTCCACCTGGTCCGACTCCGCCTGGTCCGACTCCGCCTGGTCCGACTCCACCAGGTCCAACTCCGCCTGGTCCAACTCCACCTGGTCTAACACCTCCTGGTGCTATGCCTCCAGGTCCTAATGCCCCGGGTCCTTGTCCACCATATCCTCCTAAGGTACAAGTGAATTTAAATTGGTTTATTATTCACAAAAGTTTCTTAATGCAGCCATTTCCATCAGGCATGTAGCTCAATATTCTTTACAAAAGGAATTATAATGACATAATTTACTTGTGAACATTTAAGACCTTTCCTGTGTGTTTTCCAGTTTGTTCAAGGCAGTGTTCTCCTAGCTTCCCAAAAGTTCAGTTAATTGCAACTTATCTCAATAATAAGATAGCTGTTGTTGCACAAACAAACTTTGCACCATTGGCCCTTCTGACACACACCAGGGTGAAGCGTCCTGCTTTAACGGGGGGTGGACAGACCGGGAATCGAACCGGTGATCCACCAATTACAGGGCGAATTCCTACAGTCACCCCTAATCATAATATCGGGATATCTTGAAACTGATGCTTTTACGCAAGGTTATCATACCAACTCATGCCTAGACACAACATACTTATAGGCGTCACTCGGCAATGATCAAAAGTATAACTAATGTCAGCTCAGATAGATCTACACAACATAGATGGATGTTATAGCTCAGAGGTGAAAAAAGCTTAACAAATTTCAGTCTATTTTTTCTTTTTGGTTGAAATCGACATGGAATTGATTATCTTTGAAACAAAAACACATGGTCCCCCAGCAAGTGTCTGATTTTATGAGCACAAGTGTTGGAAATAAAAACTAAATTCATCTAAAGTCAATCAAACAGGAAATGTGATCACAGTCAATAAAACCAAGAAGAAAATGAGCTGTCATCTACCTCCACCGAGACCAGCACCAAGACCCGCTCCACCTCCACCAAAGCCTGTTCCAGTTCCTGCTCCAGTTCCAGCACCGCTTGGCCCAAATCCAGCTCCTGGACCGGCTCCGGCTCCTCCAGAGGATGGTACATATACACCTGGTTACAAACATCAGTGTGAAAAAAGAAAAAAACGTTGTCTTAGCTATAAACATGCAGCCTCAAATTTTGAATTTAGGATACATGCAAAAGAAAACTTTATTTTTATCTTACTTTGAGTTTGTGTGAGTGTTTTTGTAAGTGTTGATTTATCTGCAGCTGATAACAAACACTGCCTAACCGAAAAGGCATGCCTCTCCGCTCATAATTCTCACACTTTTCTGCACCTATGTTCTGTATTTCACCAATCTCTGCTGCCAAAAATAGAAACACATGCAGGGAACAGCTATAAAAGGAAAAGCTTAAGAACCCACAGTCCAGATGTAGAACACAGTCTGCAGGGATTCCTGAAGAATGTGAGTTACTGATGTCACAGTAATGCCATGTACACTAACAACACAGTAAATAACTCAGCTGCTCAGTCACTCAGCTCTGTCTGCAGGCTCCTTTGAGATCTGTTGTTGCTTTAGAAAACAAATTGTACAAGCAAAAATGAAGACTTGGATCTACTAAAAATATGTTTTATTGGAAGGATGTGTCTCTACATTGACTGCAAGTATTAATTTTGGTTTTATTAACTTGTAACTATAAACTCAGCATAGTTACTTTAATGTAAAGTGGTTTAGTATTTTATGTTTGAGTTTAGATTTATTTACAGAAACATCACAATGTTGGTTTATTGTATTGTTGTTGTGTTGATTTGTAACCATTTGAAGATGAAACAACTGAATGGATCCAGCTGTAGTTAAAATGCCTTGCAAAAATATTTACAGCGTTGGAACTTTTTCACATTTTTCTCATATTCTAACAACAGACATTAGAGTTTTATGTTCATGGTTCATCCAACAGATGGAAAGGATGGGGTTTAATCTCAATATGAATACAGTTCTTACTGATCCAGAAACACCAAACAGGTAAAGTTGGAAACAATGTTTCTAGATCTGTTCATCAATAAAGTGAATGAGAGAGATCCGTTACAAAGACACGGTCATCAGTCAGACCACACAAACAACAAAATCATAAAGTTAGCCAAGAGGCTGCTCATTGGTGAGCTGTCAAACTCTCCACAAATCTGGCCTTTAAGGAGGAGTGGCAAGGAGAAAAGATAATGTTGAAAGAAAACAGGAAGAAGTCTCACTTGCACTGCACACCACCATGAACGCAACACCTTAGCTGTGCGGCTTGGCGATAGACATTGCTGTACAGTATTGGCAGCATCATGAGACTTCCCAGTTGGGATTGCAGCATCTTCGTGTAAATGCATTTATTTAGCAAAGACATGGAAACTGATCAGAGCAGGTAGGAAGTTAAATGAAGATAAACAGAACAGAAATTACTTTTATCCTCCCACAAAACTCAAATATATAATTTTTAATTAGGCGTATCAGAGTAAATATTAAACTTTTTTTTAAATCCTTGTATCATTTTCTTTATGCTTTACAACTTTGTTACTTTGTGTTGATTTGCTTATTCTCTCTATATATACATTTAGAAATATAAATTACATTAATGCCCAGTATGTACTTTAAAATAACAGTTACTCTCTTAATTAATGCATGATGTGTGAAGCATTTAACCTACAACTACGATTTGTCACCATATTAAATGTTTATTAGGAAGATTCTTCAACATCCTGGACTTTAGATGGAAAAGACACTTTGTCCTTTTAAGATTACAGAAAAGTCCTCAATGTTTTTAACCACTAGCCAGTTATTTTTAAAATATTCCCATGAAAGTCAAATATTTATGTTTAATTTTATTTAAAAAAGATGCTCAGGTTACCTGAGTTTTACAGCCAGATTTCAGGTGAATTGCACCTGTATCTTTACCCTAAAAGGTATTTAAAAACTTGTAGATATTTGGACATTTTTTGTAGGTTCTTGAATCTATGAAAAAAATATAAATACCTAAAATACATCACACATCTTAATTAACTAAATCTGAACTATGAAGGCCTAGAAGATCTCCAGTAGAAAATCTAATATTAACTTCACCTATGCATATTTTTCTGATGATGCATTTTATGTGACACCTGACCTGCAGGTGCTGCTCTGCATACATGCTCCGAAGGGGGACCCACCTCCTTGCTGCGACGGTTTCCACAGAGCCAGGAGAAGCACTCCATGCAGGTATGTGGCGACCGTCCCTCTCGCCATCTCGCTCCAAAATGTCACTCACCTCCCACACCGTCCAGGTTTTATTCCCAGCAAGCCTATCACGGCTCTCCAGGGCCTTTAGGAAGGAGGAGGGGGGAAAAGCAAAATGATGTTAATCAGGACACTGTCGATTGGCTAAGAAGGCGCAAGGAGAGAGATAGACGGAGAGAGGAGGAGAGAGAGAATAGAAATACTGCTTCACCTTGTTAAACCAATGGGCTGCACTTTATGATCCTGTGGTGCCAGAAAGAGGGAAAACGGAGGATAACAGAGAGAAAAAACAAGAGAACGAGTGAAGAGAGTTCATGAATTAAAAAAAAGAGGCTGTTTGTTTTTTCTCACATCCCTAACAAAACATGTAGCTTGTCGTGTTAAAGATTGCTGCTCATCACTGTGGTGAGTCAAGAATAACAAAAAACATAAGTCCTGCTACTTCGCTACCCAATAAAAACGGAAGGGCATTTTTCTAGCTTACATGTTGTGATATTTGTGTTTTGCTGAAGGTTTAAAAGCAAAACGGAAAGTGTTCAAACATCAATACTGTTTGCTAGAATGTGAACACCACCTGTAGCTTTAAAGGTACAATAATTAAACCATTCAAAAGGAAACAAAAGAATTAATCAAAACATTACAAAAATAATCCATTGATTGTTTTTAATTTGTCTGATATCGTGTCAAGGTGGTTACAGATATTCCTCTCCTTCCTCCGTGACACTTTTCAGCTCATTCCAGGGTTTGAAGGTGTTGCATATCAGGATTTCCTGCACCAGTGGGGTGACTGTTGCCAAATCTCTCTCACAGCAGAGCAGTAGAGGGCAGTGGTTGAATTTTAGATCTTTGCAGAGATGGATAATGCACCCTAAACCAGATAGCACATACTATCTGGTCCAGGTACTTTATACTCCTGCAGCAGACCCCTAGAAACCCTAAAAAGACATGTCTGTAATCCTTCTGTAGCCTCACATGCAGACAACCAAACTCATAGCACTTGCTTGAGGATAAAGTCTCCACTATTGTTCCATGACCAAAACAAAAGCCACATTACCCTTCCTAGATCTCAGATTCTACATTTTGATGTGGCTTCCTTTACAAAACCTTAAAGTAAGCTTTCCAGAGCGGCTCAGGTCTTTGATTCTTCGACAGTGTCCTTTCTTAAGCCCGGTCTGCCGCTCCACAAGTGTCTATAGGACAGTGAATGTTAACCGTAACAATGTCACCTTGTCCAGGAGCTTCTGAGTGTTGAGAAAATCTCAAACTCTTGTTGATCAAATTAAGAAGTTTCTGTAATTGTTTCTCACAAACCATACACAGGCAAATACTGTCCCTGATTTTGAGTCGCTGAATGTTTTTCCAAGTCTTTCTTGAAGCCAACAAATTCTTCAAACTCCTTCCAAGTTTTATGTTCTGGATCCTTCTACCTGTCTACTGCTTCATTAATCCCCAAACACGACCAAATCCTAAAGCCCTCCTTCTTCAGCAAACGGGACCTCTGATTTCCACCTTGACTAACACCAATAACCTTCAGGCAAAAACAAAGCAAGTAAAATATTGCTGAACTGAGTTAGATCAGCTACTCTGCAAAAACATAAAGTTTTACCAAGTATTTCTGGACCAGTTTCTAGTGCAGATGTCTTAGTTTACTTGAAATAAGACAAAACTAACTTAGAAGTAACTTTTCAATTAGTGAATAATTCCTTAATATTGATGAAAAAGATGCTGTTCCATTCGTAGATTATTTCACTTATGATACGACATCTTTCCCTTGTTTTGAGAGAAGCAATCTGCCTGTGGAAGTAGTATTTTTTTCATGAATATTAAGGAATCATTGACTTAAAACAAGCTCCTATATCTTCCTAAGTTAGTTTTGTCTATATATTTGTACTATAATGAGACCAAAAATACTTGGTAAAGTTTTGTGTTTTTGCTGTGTTTATGCCTCTTCTCTTCTACTGATGCTTTATGTACTGTACTTTGTGTCCAAAAGTCCCAGTTGCCATTCAGGATCCCTGGAAACAATCAGTTTTTTTATTAAGCAGTGGTTACTGTTAGGGGTATTTCTCCATGTTTGGGCTGCTCTCAGTTCCTCTGGCTGGACCGCTGAAACATGTTCCTGGTCTGGAGGGAAATGGACCTGAAAACAGATGAGGTGAACGAGCTAATGGCACCGCGACACTTATGGAGATTGAAGATGAGAGTAACACTTGCTGAAGTATCTGAAGATTTTCTTTAAGCAGAGTATGACTGATGTGCTCAGGTTCAGGTTACTAAATAAATGGCTTGTGAACTCCTGGATAAAACTAATATCAGATGATTCAACCTCCTTCAAGAGCAGATATTGGTAACTCATTTGATTTATGCACAAAATGAGGAAATGAAGTCAGTTTCTGTTTCTGAGAGCATTGCTTTGTGCACAGCAGCTCTGTTAATTGCTTTCTATTTGCATTTCTGTAAAACCTTTTGTATGTTAAAGGAAAAGAAAGGGGGGCCGTGCTACCTGAGTACCCATAATTGGTCTTAAAAGTGTAGCTTTATTACTGCATTTTTAGACCTGGTATGCTTTGTGTTTGGCTTTGATGGAGCTGCATAGTTATGCAGTGAACTAATGCTGAAACAATAATAATCAAAGATTGTAGGGAACAGAAATGTACATGCTAAGAGCCATATGCATGCTTTAGTTGTTGCCAGTAATACATATTTAATGTCAAGAATAAACGTAGAACATGAATATAAAATTGCAGTTCATCCAAATTTATAATTCAAGCCACATGCTTTATGCTCTGGATGTTTTATTGCTATTCAAATATTTGACACAAATGTCTACATCCATTGCATTACATTATGTACGTTTTCTCTTTTTGGTTTCACTATCAGCTTTTGTATCTTTTTGACAGCATAAACACTTATGAGATGAATCAACTTCTTTGTGGAGAGGGAGTCTCAAGTCATTACCTTAGTCTGAAACCTGAGACTGGCTGTGTAATAAAAAGCAGCATATTTTCCTCGAACAGCGGAGGGCATTAAAGGAATCAGTTTGCGTCTACACAGAGACAAAACAGGCCTGTTTATATATTGTTTGTACATTTTGACTGCAACTTTCCACAACAGTCACTTCCTAGTGGTGATGTCATGACACTCAAACCTGTAAACAGAAACAAAATTCAAGACCCAGAGTTTTGTTTTTCCTAAGTTTAGCTCTGCCTCTGTGCGAGATTTCACAAAACACCTGAGAACAATCAAGTGTACTAAGATTAAACATAACTGAGCTTTTGAGTTTTCACAGACATGACTTTTTGACTTCTTCTCTATGCACAATGTTGTGCAGCAATAATTAATAAAACTAGTAATTTAGACCCATAATACTAAGTTGGTTCACCTCTTGATCATCAGCAAAACAGCCAAATAGTTCAGTCTTAGATATTATTTATAAATACCTTATTGAGAAAGCTTAGGTTTTAAAATAATAGATGAAGGTGTTACATACTACACATGTATAGAATAAAAAAAACACGTCTTACCAAAATGGAATAGTTTATGAACAAAAAAGACTTCAAGTCAAATGCTTTTGTCAACAAACTTCCAAAGCATAAAACTACTGAAAGAACCAACAAAGTGATGCAATGATGTCACAGTTCAGTATGACTGCATGCTGGAAGCTATTAATCTGTTCAACCAGAGGTGGGCAGAGTGCCCAAAAGATGTACTCAACTAAAAGTAAAAAGTGGCCGCCCAAGAAATTACTCAAGTAAGAGTAAAAAAGTATTTGGTAAAAAGTCTTCTAAAGTACCTGATCAAATTATCATTTACTGTTTAAAAATTGCATCATCAGATGGACCAAAATATAAAGTGGAAATGTTGGTATTTGAAGGACAAAAATGACAAAAATTCATATAAGTAAAAAAAAAAATAAAATCTGGTAAAAGAACATTTTTCCAAATCAGTTTCTTTCAATATAAAACTTATGAAAATTTAACAAAACTGCAGGTCTGTGTCTGGTGAATTTTTAGTTAAAACATGTTTGTTTTTCATTTCTCTTACTTGAGAAATGAGAAATTTTACTTAAGTAAAAGTAGTGATACTTCATAATAAAATTGCTCAAAATAAAAAGCACAGAGTAGTAAAAATACTCCTAAAAGTTACTTATGTAAATGTAATTGAGTAAATATAACTAGTTACCCAACTCTGGTTAAAACTCCTGACAGTAAAATATGAGACGTGAAAAAGTAAAGCTCCTCTGGCTCCTCCTTGTGGCTGTTCTACAAACTGCAGAAACACACCGCTCAGAAACAACCTGGACAAGGAGGAAGGTCTTAGCGCTGCCAATCATGTTCATGTATGTGCTGCTCTTTGTACTAATAGCGAGAAACAACTTACGATTGCCAACAAAAAAAGTGTTTTAATAGTAAGAAATGATATTTATGAAACACAGTTTTGCTGCAGACCGAGTGTGTTTTCACCTTTAACCTCCTGACTGTGATGATTATGCTCAAACGCTGGTCAACCTTTGCAAAAGTCAGTCATTAAAGGAACTGTGACTTCCTCGCTTGGCCTATTAGAGGGTTAACAACAGGAAGCTGACCTCAATCCTCATCCTGCGTTGGTCCTTTTACAAAAACAAAACAGACAGAGATGAGACAAATAGGTAATTAATTTAAGCATTTCGTGGAAAAAAGCTGGAGTCTCATAAAAGTTATGGTTAGTCGCTCTAATTTGTGAACTTTGGAGATTTTATTCTCTTTTTTTCCATTCCTCCTGTTCATTGTTGCAATTTTAATTTAGATCTCTCCCGAGTCTTGACACACTTCCAGTAGTATTAAGATTTTATTGTTACTCTAACTCTACAAATTAGAAACATTAGGGGACCACCTATCATTTTGTTTCTATCTCCTGACTTACTGGGATTCAATTGAATAAAATGTCTTCTTGTCTTAACTATTTTGAGGCGTGTGTAGAGGAACCGTTGTGGATAACTAATAAAATTCTGAGATTAATTATTTCTCAACGTTTTATTTTTTCTAAAAATGTTCTTGGTAACACTTTGGTTGAAGGGATGTACATAAGATTGATACGATACTGTCATGAACACAAAGGAGTCTTCCTGAATGTTTACAACTGTTGTCATGAAGTGTCATTCAGTAAACACATTTTAAAGCAAAGTTATGTAAAAACTTGCATTAAAAGTGTCAAACTTGCATTATTTGGTAAATAATAACATTTTTAATGCAAAGTTGCATTAAAATTTGCTTTAAAAGTCCATTAAAAGTGTGAAACTAGGATTAAAAGTGCATTAAAAGTGTCAACTTTGCACTAAATGTGTCATTATTCACCAAATGAAACTTCATGAGAACAGTCATAAACATTTATAGAAAACTCCTCCATGTTTATAATAGTGTCATGTCAGCCTTATGCTCATAATAATGAAGCGTTACCATGTTTGTTTTCAAACGGATGAGTGAATGATGACATTTTCCAAGGCTTTTTACACATCATTAGTAGATGCGCTGCGATTTCGGCTTCGATTCTTTTGTAAAATCCAACTCAGTTAATTTAAAATCCTGCTTTACCATATAAGGAATGCCTGTCTCTTATGAGTATCAGTCTTCTTATAGTTACTGTTAAATTATATTGTACTGCAGTTAAACCGAAACGCTGTAGACATTACATCATGTTGTCTCAATTTGGTCAGATGTCCTGCTGTAATAAGAAGAAATTACCACTTTAAAAACCTGGGCAGAGTATCAGGATCCATTGCCAGAAACCTTTTCAGCAAGGTTCAGGTTGTTATTACTCACATGAATCTAGCATCAGTGTGGTAATGTGTGTAAACAGTGATTCATGCAAACTGTGACAGCCATCATCGCTACAAACACGCCCAGTGCTACCTGCGGTCCACTTCCCACATCCATCTGCTCAACCTGCAAGGGCACTCATTCATGCCAACTCAAAGAAGTGTATCAGTGGTACAAATAAAGCAGCTGACTGAGTAGGGCCTGTTTGAGTTTACCTAATGTCTGCCATACGTTTACCTAATGTCTGCTGTCTATATAAGGGCATCTGTGAAGTGAAGTCCCCCTTCAGGCTGCTAATTTACCCCTCTGGGAGGCGGAGAAAACAGATCTGAAGGCAGAGATATACTGACCCCGTGTAGCGTGACACCACATGCCAAAGATCCAAAAAATTGATGAATCGATGATTGGTTTTAGCTGTTAAATTATCAATATAACACGTTAGATCTTACATGTGTACTTGATATATGGAGGAAAATTGGACACAGTGCTTTGCTACACTATGACAACCAGAGAACAAGCTCAGGAAACGTTTTTAATTAAGAAAAAGAATTGAGAGGAAAGTAGGTCAGCTATTTTTCCTTCTCTTTGACAACCACAACATGGTTGTCCAATAGACAACTGTTTTGGTCCAGTTAAAAAATAAAAAAGGTGACCTAAAAACCACCTCTGACATATCATCAGTACAGCAGGTGTTTAAATTAGCTCAGTGGTGTCCAAACTTTGTGCCATGAGGGCCAAGCACTTAGGCCGCAACAAGTACTATTGTTTTAGCAGCTCAATAACAAACAACTTCAGTTCCATTAAAATTAACAAAATGGTCAGATTTTTGTAGAAAATGGTCGTGTAGATACCAAACACAAAAAGGGCCGACAGTTTCTGAATTTCTGGGTTGATTGTTTTCTTAAATGAGAAGATCTCTGTTTAGGAAAAAGTAGGTCAGTGTTTGTTTGTGGTTTAGTAACTCCAAAATTAAGATTAATCCAAAAACCTTGTTAGTAAATTGGAATCAAGTTTTTGTGCCCAATATTCTTTTTTCAGAACAGTTTACTTATCTGTAAAAAATGTGGGGAAATTGTCCGTCTGCATCAGTACAGGCCAGATTTGCTCCATTCGGGTCGCACTTTCGACACCCTTGAATTAGCTAATAGCAGCTTTAGCTAATCTACAGCAGCGATCACTTATCAAAGATAAACATCAAGCCTAAAAACATTTGTTACGGACTGAATATTCTGTTCTTCGTATGAGAAATGTTTTTTTTTTCTTGTGCTGATTCCTGGTACGTTTGTCGTCAGTTGCTATGGCAACGAGTCTGCGTGTAGCGTAGCCGAAGAGAGAGCGAGGAGAAAAAGGGGGTTTTGAGTTCGTCGACGGTTTTTCTGCGCTATTTTTCGCTTTTCTGTGGCACACTAACCTAATAATACCCACATCTCGAGGGTTTATTTAGTTAACGGAGTCGTTCTGCCGCGGCAGCGCCGCTATGAATAGCATGTAAAAGAATCGTATTTTTATTTTTTCTCCAGCGTTGTGCGCATGCGCGAAATTTCCGGAAGTAAACAGTAACGTCTCATTGAGATTTGCTAATAAGCCCACACCGGCGTGAATCCTTTCATCAAATGTGTCATCATGGAAGTATTTTATTCTTCTGTGCACATTGGGAAGTAGATACATGAGGCATCCACCTGGGAATTTTGTCTCCTTGTAAAACTCGACATCATTAATTGTTAAATTTTAGCACATGTGTGGCCTTTTTGGCTGCAGCATGCATCTCCAATTAAACTGTCTAACATGTTTGTTGAAATCTGGCAATGTAAGCCTGAGCTTGTAGGTATGTGAAGATTATTGTTTCTATAAATTCACTTAAACCTCTGTGTAAGTGCAATGCAACAGAGTTGAGCCAAACTTACTTGTAATGTTGTAAATATGTCATGAGTAATAGTTCTGCAGGCATTCAGAAATTTAATTAGAAAAATCGTTGGAAACCACCTTGTTGGTGCTGAAACACTTTTTCATGTCAGTCAAACTGAAGCTGTGGCCGTTTTTTTGAAGTGGTAACAAAAGAATTATGAAATTTTTTTAGTTTTTGACAGACTTTAAGCTACATTATATTCTCTAGCTTTTAGTTATAAGATTGTCATTTATTATTACAGTATATTCTGCATTGTACATTGCCGTGTTGTAAATCCAAAACAGCACAGCAAAGTTAAATGAATTAAAATTAAACATCCAAAAAAGACCATATGTTGTTTGTTCCTGAGGTTTCTTGGTTCTGTTTTCTCTCTTTCTGTAGGTGTAGAAACAGACTCATACAATGTGTTTCTATTCTCTGTCTTCCTCTTGTAACTTTTTGTCCCAGCTCTCTTGATCCGTTTTTTCCATCTTCCTGTCCATCGCATTTGAAATAAACCCAAAGTAACATCTAATAAAGTTTTTCATATATGTTTTAAGTGGATCGTTATTGCGAAAGTAGTAACGCTCCACTTGTGCAACTAAATTATTTTTGCTTCTCCTTGACATTCACACAGTTCTGACTCTTATATTGTCAGGCAGTACGCTTTCAGAAAAGAGGCAGAATTGTATCATGTTAGCACTTGAACCCCCACAGAGTGCTTTCTTATCTAATTTAAATAGACATGCAGGCAAAAAGAATAGCTTATGTGGAAGCACAAACAACAGTGGTTTGTAATCACACATGTTTTATATATAAAAAAGCTTGAGTCAGTGATGTTTTCATTATTCACATGCTCCTTCTTATGACTCATGGTGACCCCCAGCACAATGGGAGCGGATTCGCCTCCCTGGAAGGTTGAAACAACACAAAATCAAGAGTAGTGCTCTACGTAAACACTGCTGTGCTGTGATATATGGTTGGGCCATCCATCAGTGTGTGGAGGAGAAAAAAAGAGACTGAAACATGAAGATTACAAGAACGAGCGGGATAAGGATGTGTGCAGCTGAGAGTGAGAAGCCTGAGAGGTTAGATCACTTAGTGTGTGATAGAGGCAGAGGTCAGTAATGTTAGCTTTCCGTCCATTGTGATAATGTCAGGCTTTTGATTGTCCAGGAATGTCAAAGTAACACGGCTGTGAGCTCAGCATAAATCAGCAGGTCACGTCTCTGTGATGTCAGAGATTAGATTTCAGATGCAGGAAAGTGAAACCAGACTGTCTTTGTTTCCTGAAAAGGTTCCTCACTCCACGGTGTCACTCTTCTTTTCAGATGTTTTAAATCTTTTTAGGCAGACTAATGTAGCTGAAGAGTGAGCTCAGTGACATTACTCACATATACAAACACACCTAAACTACCTCATCACTCGTTACGTAAACACAAATATATTATGAGTACATACTGAAGTTGCACTTTTTCCAAAACTCCAATCACAGGGCATTCATTTTAAGAGAAAAACCACCATTATAAACTAAATCTTATGGTTTCCCTTTAATCTAATCTTTAGTTTTCCAACTAATTGGAGCCAAACAAATAAACTGTTCTTATTTTGTTGCCACTCTTCCTATTTTCACCACCAACAAGTGGTTCTCTGTCATCAACAATAACT
This sequence comes from Poecilia latipinna, assembly GCF_001443285.1. Lineage (NCBI taxonomy): Eukaryota > Metazoa > Chordata > Actinopteri > Cyprinodontiformes > Poeciliidae > Poecilia > Poecilia latipinna. The sequence goes on from NW_015112991.1 coordinate 184,567, forward strand.
CTTTCCAGCTGGTACTTGAGCTGGGAATTAACAAGTTACATTTACTTGAGTAACCTTTAGGATTATTTTGCCATGCTGTGCTTTTTACTTTCACCTGAGTAATTTTATTGTAATCTCTAGATAAAAAATTTGTTGCACCTAAGCTAAAAAATTATCCATATTTTACTTATTAAACAAAACGTCAACAAAAAAATATGTTTCTAGTCAAAAATTTTAGTTATTTCTTGTACATAGTCAGTTACAAATCACCCCAAAGCGTCTTAATGAGATGAAGTCGGTTTACACCCCGCCTGGATTTTCCATTTCTTAAACCTCAACCACTCTTTGGTTAATTTATTGGTATGGTTTGAGTCATTATCATGTTGAAGGTCCAGTTCTGCTTTAGCTGTTATGATTCATATAGTTTTTATTTATTTTTGCTACTTTTTTCCCCATTCTCAGTAACCACCAAACCACATCTCTTCTGTCACTGTGCTTCACAGTTGGTTTCAGATTTTCTCTTCCTGCTATTTACCAAACATGTTTTGTTTTTTGTCGCCTCCAAATTGTTCAAATTTAAACTAATTTGTCCAAAAGAACATTACTCCAGAGGTTCTAGTCATCAAATGTTTTTCTGAGAGCAAAGTTTTCCTTTTTGCACGTTTTCCATGAATGTTAAACTTGTGAAGTTTCTTTCTGATTGGATGGACATCCAGGCGTCTATCAACAGTAAGAATCTGTTGTGGCTGATGACATTTTCCAGTTTTTTTTATCTCAATGAGACATACCTGCGTTTAGTAAAGGTTACATACAAACATTTTAGGGTTTTAGAGACTTATTTTAGCTTCTTCTGGTCTCATTTCAGGTCATGGACCGTCACATTCAAGACATGTTGGCAGTTGATTCAAAATTGAAGCTGCAGTTCGTAACTTTTACAAAGAATAAAAGTTACAAACTTTTATTGTTAACTTTTATGAAGTTACAAATTAAAGTTCGTAATTAAGTTAACAAATAAAACGGTTTGTTAAGAGACAGAAAATCTGTGAAAAGATTGATCTCCTCCACCTCTTTCCTGAGATATAATTGCTGTTTGAAGAAACGCATCGCTCTCAACAAAAAACAACCAATCGGAGCCAAGAGGAAGGTCTTAGCGCTGTCAATCAACCTCATAAACACGCTTCTAAATGTGCTAATGTCGGAGAAACAACTCGCCGTTACAGAAAACCCATTTATCCACCGTTATGGGTGGTCATGCTAACTGATTTGAGCTTTTACAACATGCTATGCTAGCTGCAGTGTGCCAGAGAGCAAAGTGGGGAGGGAGATTGTGATTGACAGCGCTAAGACCTGCCCCCTGGCTCTGATTGGTTGTTTCTGGGAGAAGGCAGAGGTGCTCAATCTTATCTGTCATGACATAGTGTCACAACATCGTGGCAGTTTCAATAAATATGTAAAAGAAAATGTTTTTATAAAAGAATTTGCACAATACAGCTTTAAATCCCGTATTATCAGACTCATACGCTTCTATGATGAATAATAAGGGCTCAAATAGCTCTTTTCATGCCGCCATGGTGTTCACACCAAACTTTAAAGAGCATAAAACATCTATGGCTCACTAGAATTTTTTATTTTTAGTACATTTTACAAAGGCTTTTAAAAATATTCTTGTTTTTCATTCATTAATTTAAATTAAAAACATACAATTTCATAACTAAGTATTCCATAGTTCACCAAAACCATTAAGCGAATTGCCAATAAAAATCCCAACACACACAATCAGTTATATAAACTTTGGTTTGTTCCAACAAAAGGCCCCTTAACACAATCTGAGATCATTCATCTTCTTGTTTAGGTTAGAATAACCAACCTGATCAGAATTAGAAGAGTACATCTGTCCACACATGAGAACCACCTGGAGACGATTATGAGATGGAAATCATCTCGTTTTCCAGCCCAAGGCATGAGAGGAATCAGATTAGACAGCCTCATCTGTCATCTCGCTTAGTCATACAACACCAAATTAGTGCAAGGATTATTATCCTGCCCTCTTCCGTTTAGATGCTAAAAATGCTAATCAGATTTTTACCCTCAAAAAGTGACATGTTAAAAGTGGAATGAGGTGGAAACTGACATGTGATAGCTGGCCATCAGGTGGACTGCAGGTGTCAAAATGATCCCTGGTGTCTTGTTAATTTGTTAATGGTTTAAAGCAGGAATGTCAAATTCATTTTTATGTTGGGCCACATCAAGATTATGAATGTCTTTAAAGGGCTGGTTGTGGTAAAATGTATTGATGAAACTCGTTAATAAACTTCTAAAACGGTGTTTCTCAATTCTGTTTTAGGTGTTTCCCTTCTGCCACACACCTGGATTGAATATTTTGGCGATTAACAGGCTTCTGCAGTACTCGATGGTCATGCAATCATTTGAATCAGCTGTTCTGGAGGCACATGTAAAACATGCAAAGCAGGGGGCCTGAGGACTGGGACTGAGAAGCAGAGCTCTAAAATATGAATAGTCGCCTCTGCAATCGATGAGTCCTCCTTAAAGTTAAACAATACCAAACATCTTTTCACGTTGATGTAATTTGGCAGAATACATAAAATTATGGAATAAGAATATGGCCATCGGAAACATAAAAGAGTCCTGTCTTTAGTCTCGTGAGGTCAAAAGTCAGAATTCTGAGAAAAATGTCAGGATTTTCACTTTTTTTCTCAGAATTTTAACTTTTTTGTCTCAAATTTTGACTTTTTTTTCTATAATTGAGATTTTAATCTCAGAATTTATTTTTTCCCCAGAATTCTTACTTTTTTCTGAATTTTAACTTCTCAGAATTCTGACTTTTTATTCAAGTCAGGATAATTCTGGTGAATTCTGAGGAAAAAAAGTGAAAATTCTGTGAAAAATGACAGAATTTTCACTTTTTTTCCCCAGAATTCTAAATTATTTTTCAGAATTCTTAATTTTTCCCAGAATTCTGACTTTTGATTTTAGAAGATTAAAGCCAGAATAATTCTGGTAAACTCTGAGGAAAAAACAGCTTTTTTATCATTTGCTCGATAAAATATTATTTAAGCATATGGTTATGTCCCTCTGGGCCACATAAAACTTTGTGGTGGGCCGGATTTGGCACAGATTTATTCTGCAGTTAGTTTTGTGTCTTAATTGCTCAGCCACAGTCCAGAGGTGAAATACATCAGTGATGTAATACAAAACCATTATATGTTTGTGTTAATGTTTTTACGTCTCTAATCAGCGTTTTATGGCTTCACACTGAATATGTGTTTCAGCAGAAAAGTGCCAGTCCTCACATCATAAATAATGCATTTTCTAATTCATTACTGAGTTTATAATTTATGATCCCATTCTTAAACGTTCTGGTAACATAATTGAACTCACTGATTTGGTATGTGCTGTAAAAATACGTTTGTGTTAAAGCAGAAACAGTTAATTTGTGGTAAAGGGATTTTTATCTTTATTTAAAAGGTTTTTCCAACTTTCTGTATCTTGCTGCAATATTACAGTTTTGTTTTAGAGAACTGCAATCTTTAAAAGATCAGCAAGCAAAGTGAAATCAAAAGCAAATATTCTAAACAGCAAATGGTTAAAAATACTGTAAGAGACTTAGGTTCTTCTTATTTTTACATCTTATTTTGCTTTGTTAGATCTGAGCATGAGTTACATGCCATCATGTTCATAGAGCCACAGAAAGAAAATCTGACTTTTTAATTTGAATTCTGACTTTTTTCTCAGAATGTACCAGAATTATTTCGACTTTAACCTTTTAAGATCAAAATTCTGAGAAAAAAGTAAAAATTCTGGGGAACAAAGAAAATCTTTTCTGACAAAAAGAATTTAGAATTATTGGAAAAAAAAGTCAGAATTCTGACATTTTTCTCACAATGTACCATGAATTATTCTGACTTTAAACTTCTGAGATCAAAATTCAGAATTGCAGGGGAAAAAGTCAGAATTTGGGGGAAAAAAGTCAAAAGTTTTTCTCAGACTTTTGACCTTTGACCTCAGAAGACTAAAGCCAGAATTCCTTTATTTTTCCGTGACCATAATCTTGTGCCGTAGTTTTCATGTGTATTCTGCCAAATTACATCAGTGTGAAATGATGTTCAATATTATTCGACTTTAAGAAGGACTCATCGAGTGCAGCGGCGGCTATTTATTCATATTCTAGAGCTTTATTAATGAGATTCATCAACATATTTTACCACAACCGCCATGATGTTTTTACATCCCTGCTGTAGAAACAACTGTTTCAGATCCTTCAGTCAAGTCAACGATTCCCAGTTCAGCTGTAGAAACATAATGGATGATTAAGCAAAGCTCCATGATGCTGTTGATCTTTGCTGTTGTTTATAAAAGATACAAGACAACAAACATTTCACTTTGTCTTTAATGTGTGACAAAACCGAGGCAAAAACGAATCAGTTGGAATCAGAAAATATTGTTATTGATAGGTTTGGACAGGTTAATGACGTCACTGGGCATCAATATTAAGCATTTCAGCGTTTCAGTGTAACTGCTGACTGCACATGCTCCCGCTAACCGTGCGCCCTCCATCAGTCAGCTTCTTATCGGTGTGATTAATGTCGGCTACATTCCTCCGCCGTGCAGGACAGGTGGGTCCAAATCCCAAGATGTTAACCAGCAGCAGTCTCTCACAGCATATCTCACCTAGACAGCTTCGTTTTTATTTTACACATTAAATACGCGCAGCACGTTTTGGTTGGCACTTGCATGTTTATCCATTTCTGTTTTTGTGTGTTAGCTTCTATGATGGAGACAAAATCAGAGCTAACTCTGGAAAGTGCTGAGACTGCACTGAAAGACTTATGAGTCGGACGGAGACGTTCTTCGTCCAGGTTGACTGAGCTTGAGCTTTTCTGTGAAGAAGAAGAAGCAAAGATTTCAACCTCCAGTTGTGCAAAGGAGGTCAGTGGTTTAAAAAATACTGAGTTGGGAGGGCTGAATGCAAATGGCTGCTTCTATTTTAAAAAAGCAATAAAAGCAACCATTTTGTTCCACTTCGTAATTATGCAGTGCTTAAAAACTGTTAAAAATGTCCAAGTGGTGTGAAGACTTTATAACACGGATGTCAAAATCAGTTTTATTTTGGGCTGTATTAAAATTATGAATATCTGGTTGTGGTCAAATGTATTGATGAAGCTCATTAATAAAGCTCTAAAATATGAATAAATACCTGCTTCTGCACTCGATGAGTCCTTCTTAAAGTTAAATAATAAACATTTTTCTCAGAATTTTGACTTTTTTCTTAAAATTCTGACATTTTCCCTCAGAATTCTGTTTTTTTCCCTATGAGTTGAATTTTGACTTTTTCTTCTTTTTTTCTTTCTTTTTTTCAGAATTCTGATTTTTGCCCCCAAAGAAGTCTGACTTTAGAAAAATCAGATTCTGGTTAATTCTGAGGGAGGGGGGGGGAAAAAAAATCAAAATTATGAGAAATAAAGTCATAATTCTGGAAAAAAAAAAAAACTGAATTCTGTAAAAAAATTAACAAAATTCTAAGAAAAATTTGAGAATTAGTTTTTTTTCTGAGGCCCTAATCCTGTTTTGTTGAAAGCTGCCTTCATTGGATTGATAAAACCTTATTTAAGTATATAATGGTTGTATTCAGAGTCCTTTTCACATGTCCCTCTGGGCCACATACAACTTCAAGGCGGGCCGGATTTGGTCCCCGGGCCTTCAGTTTGACACAAACAATAGTTAACACCATTTTGTAATATTTGAGTTCCCAGAGCTCTATAATGCAATTTTTAAGAAACATTAAGATTTTAGATGGAAAACTTGACTTGAAGTAAGATGCTAAAAGCCAACATCTGGGCTTGGTGGTGTGCATGAACCGTACCGTACCTTCAGAGGGACGGACCGCCGTTAAAGTGAAATCGACTGTCATTAGGCCTGGGGAAATGGAAAAAAAAATCCAGATAGAAGCTATTTTTCAATAATTAATAAAATGTGTTTTTTCTCAGGAGACATAAAGACTTATTGCACCGAATAAAACTGATACCTTGATGCTGTAATTACTCTTATCTAAGCTCAAAACATTTAAAATCACAGCAAAATTCACTTTTCCTCCAGCATAAATTCATTTAAATCCTGAACTGTGTGCTGCCAGTGCATGCCAGAGCCATGACTGCTAAGAGCTTGACTCGCGTCCAAAACGCAACGGGAGAATTTTATCAGTTTACGAAGGACAGGGAAAACACAAAAAGAGTCCAAAGGAGATCAGCGGAGGAAAGGCAATTAGGGCGAGCTGCCACTCAGACTGTGGCAGCTGAGTTTGAGAGCTCTGCTTTCTGTGAATGCTGTTCCTGTGACCATACATAGAGTCAGACACAATCTAGCAGCTCTGATTTAAACTGTGAGACATTTTGGCAGCTGGAACTGTGACCTAAATGCTAAAACTATGAATAATGCCATTTCTTAGACATCACACTGTAAAACATGAGAAGGTGGTTTAACTGGAAAATGAAAGTCCACCTGCTGCCTTCAAAATGCAATTTATGTCAACATGTGTTCATTTTTTTAAGTTCTGATAGCTCATTTATCTTGAATTGCATTTTAATTTAACCCAATAATTTAAATAAACTACCTTCAACTAGTTAAAGAGCACATTTCTCTATTATTTTTTACTCACAATATCAAGTTAAAATACCTCCTTATTTTAACTTGATAATGCAGTTTGAAACAAGATGATTTTAAATCTTGTTTCAAACTTAATGTTTGTTGAAAAAATATGTGAAAAGATTATTTCACTTACAACATAGGAAAAATGTCTTGCTATGAGTGAATTTATCTGCCAAAGGAACTAGAACATTTTCATCAATATTAAGGCATTATTTACTGAAACAAGCTCCTGCATTTTGCTGAAACATTACTTGTAAATTAGTTTTTTCTTATTTCAAGTAAACCAAGTTATTTGCACATGAAATATCTTCCATTGGGAAGATTTAGTGTTTTTGCAGTTGACATTTAGGTTAAAAATATAAAACTCACTAAATTTATCTGACTTAAAGAGTAGAAGACAGTAGACACAACTAAATATGGCTCAAGTGTTTTACAGTGCAGGAGAGAATCAGAACAAAACATTTGTAATCTTATTATGGAGTATCAACTGTCTGCTGAACTGGACCGTCAGTCAGTCATGATTACAGAATCCCTTCAGATGGAGCAAAGCATTACGTCTTTATCCAGTAAACCGGTTGGAATTCATATCACATTGGTTAACAAATAAATAATAGAAGTTCATACTTTATTGCAAATTTGTAAACTTTGCTGCAACAATAACCCCCTGGTTTATATATATTTAACCCCACTGAGCTGAATAATAAGCAGTTTAATCAAACCCAGCTGCTGGGTGTTGATTAAAACGAGTCCAGCCGCGCCGCTCTGCAGGCCTGACAGGCTTCCTGACTTGTTTTTGTAGGGCAGCCACGTCAGTGGAGGTTTGACTTTTCCTTTGTGGTTACAGCGATTCGTTACAAGTTTACTGTGGTTCCCCTTGAGTCTTACAGGGACATTGACTTTAAAGAGCAGAAATCTGGGATAATGACCCAGATGTAAAGCAGAAATAAAACTACTGTTGATGAGCGTTGATGTGCTCATCAGCTTGTTTGGCCTTTTTGCTCCATGTCATCATATTCCTAAAACTCTCAATGTCACAATCTCTGATCAGACCTTAATTGCAGACAAATGTAATTAAATTTAACTTTCATAAAAAATGTTTTTTTGCATATTTGTTAAATCTGTAATGAAAGAGATAATCTGTGACAAGATCGATCTCCTTCACCTCCTACCTCTGCTACTATTAGCATCTGAAGAAATGCACCGCTCTCAACCAAAAACAGCCAATCAGAGCCAGGAGGAGCGTCTTAGCGCTGTCAATCAAACTTGTGAATGTGCTTCTAAATGCTAATGGCGGAGAAGCAACTCATGGTTACAAGAAACCCGTTAATCCGACGTTATCTGTGGTCCTGCTAACTGGTCTGAGCATTTAAAACATGCTAAGCTAGCTGCAGCATACCAGAGATGGGGAGGGAGACTGTGATTGACAGCGCTAAGACTCGCCTCCTGGCTCTGATTGGTTGTTTCTAGTTAGCACTGGGAGAAAACAGTGGAGCCTTTTATCTGTTTCACAACATAGTGACAGTTTGTCATACAATACGATGATCATCCCATAGTGCAGAGGTTCCCAAACTGTGGGGCGCGCCCCCTAGGGGGGCCATCGTGCCATTGCAGGGGGGGCGCGGGAAGCCGTCTGGATGGATGAAAAAAAACAACAACAAAAAAAACATGAACGCTGTATGCGCTCGGTTTTTACCTTAGAATAGCCAACTCTCTGTTATTCTTCTGTCAATTTGATACAGTAGAGTCTTCCACACTTCCCATATCTGTGTCCTCTGTCACTTTGATCAGTATTTAAAGCTGTTTAAGCCGTTAACATGTGGTAACCTGTTTTTCCGAGCCGCCTTTAAACGCAACATGAGCGCTAGATGCTCTTGCTGGGTTTACACCTGTGCGGCAGTGAAAGAGACCTGTTGCTGCTGGGCAGAGCTGCTCAGGTGTGTTAGAATCACGGCAGCAAACCAGCAAAACGCAAAGAACTTTTCACAGTTTTTTCCCCCAAACTAACCGACTGTTGAGTAAAGCTGTTGGATGCAGGTAATGTTAGCTAAAAGATGACTAGCTAATATCAATACATCACGTTAAGCTCAACAAGTAGCCTGTAGGCTACCGAAGTTGTTGTCTATGTCCAGCTACGTTCATTCATTTTGCCCCCAAAAATGAAAGTAAACCAAAGGATTCTTAGAGACAGGAAGTCTCTAAGAATCCTCTTCCCCTCTCCCCTCACACACATTGTTCAAACAGACAGCTATTTGTAATCCACTGAAGGGGCCCAGAAAAAGTTTGGGAACCACTGCCATAGTGTGATCTGTGTTGGAAGACCAGAACCTTAAAGACGTACTGATTGGTTCCAACACTGGGTCGCTTTATCCACCACACCATCATGTGACTCCTGTCAAACCTCCCAGTGCAGTAAAGTACTCGGTAATGTACTCGGTAGTATTTTGTGGTTTTGCAGAGTAGCTGGTAGTTTTCACAGTTTCTTTCTTTCTGGTAAATCGTGAAGCTGTTGCAAATGAGATCTGCTGTTCTGTAAATGTTGTCCTGGGTGTTTTATGACTTCCTGGATCAGTCTTTGATGCACTCTTAGCGTAAATTTGGTAGTAGGGTTGTTGTTGGTAAACTTTACTGCAACCACAACCCATATGAATTTTGCATGAAAAACAGTTTAATCAAACCCAGCTGTTGGGTGTTGATTAGAACATGAGTGTCCAGCCACACCTCTTTACAGTTTTGCTCCATATTAGTCAATTTTCTGATGTGTTTTTGCAGAGCAGTGGAGAGTTGACATTTCCTTTATGTCTTCAGAGAAAGAGATCCTTTATTTCCAGAGGTCTGATCTGAGTACCGGACAGAAACCATGATCTCAGCGCTGTGTGGGGAGATGTGTACCACCTCCAGCACGGCTTGATTTAATCTTGTTATTGTTATCTTGCCTGTGTGGTTACAGTGATTTATGAGGAGCTCTGAGTCTTGAAGGACGCTAATTTTAAAAGTGAGACATGTTGAGCACCAACCTGTGATAATCACCCAGGTGGATTACGGGGATGAAAGGAAACTGCAGGTTTTGAGCGTTCATGTAATCATCAGCTTGTTTCTGGATGTCATCATGTCCTCTCCACTCCAAATGTTGCCATGTCCAATTAGATCTTAATGGGAGACAAGAAGCAGCTGATGCCAACTATTGAGACACTCAGTAAAGAGCCACTAGCTGCGTTTCCATTAGCCACAGATTTACGCAAATTTAAACTAAAATGAATTTGCTTAATGGAAAGCTTTTGCTCTAGGATGATTTTTAGTTGTATTGAAATAGATGTATTTCGTAAAACTGTAATAGAAACTAATTTTTGCACCAACAGCTGAATGTTACTACTGGTGAAAACCATGAAGACAGCAACAGGAGGGAAGTAAAATTTTATATATTTTTTAGCACCTTTCACAAATAAAATCACAAACTGTGTCACAAAACGCATAAGAAACATTTAAAACCACAGTTTTAGGTCCATAACCTTCATTTTGCTGATTAGCTATTCAGCTCATATTTCACTGCGTTTCTGCATTTCTATAAATCACCAAATATAAAAATAAACTTCCTATTGAAAATGAGAATTTTTTGTGCAACTTTCAGAGCAAAAAGTCCATTTGCACTGCAACAAACCAAAATCTTACAAAGTATTTTTTGTCTAGTGTCAAGTGCAAATATCTTGAAATAAGTTTAAATAAAACAAAACTAACTTAGAAGTAGTTTTTCTGAGATATAGGAGCTTATTTTAAGTCAATAATTCCTTAATATTGATGAAAATGTTCCATTGGCAGATTATTTCACTTATAACCTTGGAAATTGTCATGTTATAAGTGAATTTATCAGCCAAAGAAACTAAAACATTTTCATTCAAGGACTCAAGGAATTATTGACCTAAAACAAGCTCATATGTCTTGCAGAAAAGTTATTTGTCAGATTTTCTTACTTCAAGTGTTCTAAGTCATTTGTGCTAGAAAGTAGACAAAATTAAGGTTTCGTATGTGTGCAGTGTGAAAGTGTAACATGAAAGCAAAAGCAGAAGAAACCCAGACTTTTTCACAGTGTAAATAACTAAATCTGTAGTAATGTCTTTATTATATATTAGAAAATACTCTAATTTGAATTTTATTTTAAAAAATGACATGCTCCGAGGATAAACTGCTGTAAAATTATCTGTGTTGCTTTGACTGTGAATCAAAGAAGTTGAAAAGATGAAAGAACGAACAATTGGCTCAGATTCCTGTGATAAAATCTTTATGAACCCAATCAAACTGTTCAGGAACGAGTTTCTACATGTAAATATGAACCACATTGTGGGCTGACATCCTATAGCCGAGGTGTTTACGACAAAATCCCCTCTGCACAGGTGAAACACATCTTACGCCTGCGCTAATCCAAAGTTACTGACAAGGATATCACCAGCGTCAAACCACAGAGTCCCGTTTCAAAGGCCGCTGCAGACGGCCAATAGTTTGACCATCTGCTGTCAGCGCTACAGGGCCAGGGGTCGCCATAAAATGGGATGAGATGATGTCATGGACAAGGGAATAGCTCTGAATCTTCCCTCGACTGCAGACATTTAATTTGCAGCGCATTAAGCAAAGTGAGTCCAGGTTTTTACCTATGACCTGCTTCGTTGTTTAAACGTTAAAGTTGGAAAGTGCATAACCCTGACAACATAATCATCTGCCTTCTTCCGCCGTGTTTCAGGTTTTTTCAAAGTTTTTCCCCTAAAATGTATGAAACCTGCTGCATCTATGAGTCTGTACTTGTAGCTGAACGCCTGTTGTTTTAAGGGATGTGGAAGGTTTAAACCAGGGGAGTCCAAACTTTTCGCCATGTGGGCCAAAATTGTAAACTCAAAAGTAGCAACAGGCCAAAAAATCCCAATGAAAAATTCAATCAAACAAATTATTGTTGATCCAAAACTTGAAAGGGATTTTTATGACTATTTATTAGGACCATTGTAGATGGAAAAAAGAGTAAATCTTTGCCAAAGACTCTGAAGTTTTGTGATTAATCCCAGTTTATATATATATATATATATATATATATATATATATATATATATATATATATATATATATATATATATATATATATATATATATATAAAACTTGAATATTTTCTAGAAACTTTTCGACATTTGATATTCAGAAATTTCCATGTTTTTTTCTGATATTAATCTAAAAATATATATTTTTAGTAAATGTCCTTGTTATTCTCAAAATTTCTGAGTTTTTAGACAGAAATTAACTACTTTTTTTCCCTTTTTTAAACAATGGCAGTGATTCGCCGTAGTAGATTTTGTGCGTTTACTGTTTTAAAATAAAAATGTCTAGTTTCAGTTTCTTATCAACTTCATTTAATAAATTTGTCTAGAACAGAATCTGAGTCACTTTCTTTCAAAACACTTGCTACATTTAGGAAGAATAAAAGCTGATTTGATATGAAGAATGTGAAGTCTGTAATAACACTCCTCCCATCATAATTTATCAGTTAAAAAGTCAAATATTTCAACAAAAGAGATTAAAAAACCCAGTAAAGCTGCTCGCAGTGACACCGATCTCATGTGGTTTGTTGAATTCAGCTAAAAGCTGAACGATTTTACTAAAAAAGAGGGATCAAACCAGACCCACAAGCCTGGAAAACTCATTACTCTTTGAGATCTCCACCGAAAGGCAAGTTAACCTGTCAGGAAGCACTGCTAAACGTCTTCACCGCAAATCTCCAGCTGCAGGTATTAAGCCAAGGATTTAAATGTGACAACCGCGAGTAAAACAAAGGAATAAAGAGATCAAACAGATAGAGAGAAAGACGAAAAGCCACCATTTGCCTTTTCATCACCAGCTTTCTGGATGAAACTGGAACTATTTTGACAACAAAACTGCAAATATCTTTGAAAGAAGACAAAACTAAAAATTCAGACTTAGATATTAAACTCTGACAAGTTTAGATTATATATATTTTTTACAATATTTTAAGACTTTGAAGTTCAGAAATTAATATTAAAACATTCTTTTGTTTAAATTTAGACGAATAGAAGAGAAATATCCTTTATTGTTCCACCTCTGGGAAATTCAGGTATACCTGCAGCAAGATACAGGTAAACCACAAAACAAGGATAAATTTACAACACAGAGAAATAATACTGAACATTTTAAAAAGAAAGTAGCATATTCAGGTGTAAATAAATGTCCAACTGAGTGTATTTGAGTATCAACAGCAGCAAGAAACTGTTTACAACAAAGAATACTGTGCAAAAATGAGCAGGAATGTTATTTGAAATGAAACTACAATCAACAGCAGGGACGTAAACCCTAATCGATACGCCATTGTCTGTCAATGAAAGGAATTTAACTATTTAATCAATTTTCTAGCTGTAAAACAATCCCAATTTAAGTTACGACATCTGAAATAAATACTGATTAAGTCATATTTAACCTCCATGAGACGCATAAATTTATCTTTATGGGTTAAATCCAGCATGGCTTTAGTCAAACACTCCAACTAAATTATCTTATCTGTTTCAAAATATATTAAATCTGAAGCCTAATAAGTTAGACTAGAGAAAGGAGGCCAACATCATTCCTGCATGTCATTCCGCAAACAGAGAACCTGCTGATTAGGAGGTCAGTGTGTTATCACAGAAAACATTCATGTACGCCTCTGCGTTGCTTCACAGCAGCAGCGGTTTCACTAAATTCAGAACTGATAACGAACTCTGTCTGCTCTCATATGCATTTAAATTAAGATGTAAATATTATACCATAATGCTGCAGTTTGGCGTGAGACTTTAGAAGCAGAAAGGATATTTTTCAACACGATGACACATTTTTATGGACAATAAATTGTCCCAGAAATTATTACGATAAACGATAATATTGTTGTTTTGAGACCATTTTCAACAAATAAAAAATATAAAATCTTGCCAGTTGTTTTTCGTCTAGTTTTCAGTGCAAATATCTTAGTTCCCTTAAACACACAAGTAATGTTTCAGTAAGATACACAAGCTTGTTTTAAGTAAATAAATCAATATTTATGTAAAAGTACTGGTCACAATGGCAGATAAATTCACTTATAACAAGACGTTTTTCCCATTTTATAAGTGAGATAATCTAGCACATTTTCACCAACATTAAGGATTTATTGACTTAAAACGAGCTCCAATATCCTGCTGAAATGTTTTTTCTAAGTCTTATTTCAAGTGTACTAAGATATTTGCACTGAAAACCAGACAAACGGACTCGGTAAGATGTTTTTGCAGTGAAATGCGATATGTTCTAAAGAACACTCCACACAATGGAAGCTATGTTAATTATCCAAAATAAAACAAAACAACAAATAAAACAGAATTAAGAACCACACCAAATTGTGCTATGAAGAGTCCGTAAACAGAATATTAGTCAGCAAACTCATTTTAGTTAATCATGCGATTAATTGCTTAATTGCTTGTTCTTTGCAACAGGCTTAGTCACGCATCGCATCATCGCACACAAACCTCAGCATAAGTTCAGCTTCTCCTTGTTTTTCAGAAGAAGCTGAAAACAGTTTGCACACAGAAAGCGCTGCGTGAATTGTCTCAGTGTTCTTGTATGAAGGAAACTAAAGTTGGGCAATGCTGTAATTCTGGCAGAAGTAACCCAAAGCTGCACTGCCTTAAATGGAAAACAGAGCTGGGAGACCTGTGCTTTACTACAGCCTGGTTCTGATTAAGACCAGACTGATCTGCTTGTTCTTGGTGCAGAGCCACAGCCAGTTCCTGTTCGGGGACAAGGCTGTTAACATCGTGGTGTGAGAGCGCCTACGTTGGTCCGTCAGCCTTTCAGACGTTTATATCAGCTCTCAGTTGTATCGGTTCCTGAGGGCTGATGACTACGCTAATCATAACCTCACAAAATACCAGGTCACTCATAATGTCGAGTTTATAAAACTCACAATGGGTATCCATCTGCAGAAATGCACCACTCCCAGTCAAAAAGAACCTTGTGTACGCGCTGCTCAATGTGCTAATGGTGGAGAAAGAAACTCACCGTTCCAGGAAATTATCCAGGATTATTCACCATCATCCATGGTAACTGACCCAGCATTCAAAGCAGGCTCTGTTATCAGGAAAACACTGCAGCATAGCAGAGGTTCTGAGCGGCGCATATACAAGGGTGGTTGACAACATACCGGAGCTTTACATTTATGCATTTTGTAACATTACATCGTATGAACTTTAGTGTATTTTTTGTATTGTAAAGTGAAAGAACAATTATAAATTGATTAATAATTCTTTACAAATAAAATCTAAAATCCAATCAGCCACATCTTTGCTACGCCTCGGTAAAATGTAGCAATGGATCCATGGTAACTGGAGGAGCAACGGAGATCAGGTAGGAGAATCTGTAAGCTTAAAGCTGCAGTATGTAATTTTTATAAAAAATTTGTTTTTTACATATTTGTTAAAACTGTTGTGACAGTTTGAAATAACCTGTGAAAAGATCAATCTCCACCTTTCCTCTGTGCTACTACTGCTGTCTGAGGAAATGAACCAATCAGAGCCAAGAGGCGGGTCTTAGCGCTGACAATCAATGCCGATCAATGTGCTAATGGTGGAGAAACAACCAGTTATAAATGGTCATGCTAACTAGCCTAGCATTCACAACAGGCTTTGTGAACTGCTGCGTAACAGATAGCAAAGAGAAGAAGAGGGTTGTGATTGACAGTGCTAAGACCCGCCTCTTGGCTCTGATTGGTTGTTTGGAGTTAGCACTTGGAGGAGGCGGAAAAGCTGATCTTTTTCACAGATTCTCATTCATACCATCATGTCACAAAATGGTGACAGACTCAACAAATATGTAAAAAAAAATTCTTTTTATGAAAGTTACATGCAGCTTTAGCCAAAACATACACCCCATGGTGGTGGCAGCATCATGCTGTGGGGAGGATTTCCTTCAGAAGGTAAGTGGATTCCTTACTGATGCTGCAGCTAAAAGGATCCCAAGCCGTATGAATCATTGGTTCACTCTGACATATCTACGACTACAGGAAGAACTTCATGTTTTCACAGCCTGAAATCCGTGATCTTCCTGGTGTTTGTTTATTTAACACCATAATCAGGTCAAATTCCCACTTTGTTCACCTCTTTTGAGCTTTACTCTAGCTGGACTGAGTGGTGAGTCACTGAGGTTAGTGTGCACCTCATTAAATTAAAACCCTGAAAAAGACAAATGTTTTGCTTCTTAAATCATGACCAGGGCTGTGTTGTAATTGTGAACATGTTTGCTTGGTGGCATTTAACCCAACAGCAACTTCACTGAAATGAAACGTCAGAGCTGAAATGTTTCCTCCATTGTGATTTATCCTTGTTTGGTTAATTTAACGATGGATATGTCATACTTGTGAGGGATTAGTAAGTAGATTTATCAGAATTAAACACTGTGCTAGCTCACCATAGCAAGATTAATGAAGGCCACTCATCTGTGAAGTTGGGTCAAACAGTCCTGTCCTGTTTTCAAAAGCATGGAGGAAATCAGCAACAACTGGACTAAAGCAGTCAGCAATTCCCTGACTGCTTTAAATTTAATGTAGTAACATTAAATTTAATGTCGGCACATTTTGTTATTAGACACCTTAATAGCAGGTTTGCTCTGTGGGACTTTAGGATTACATTTAGTAGAAGTTTTTTCTGCATCCATAAAACTAATAAACATTTTAATGACTGTATGTATATTTCCTCCTTTTCAGTTTGGTCTTTAAGGTTACTTATTGTTACCAGTAACCAGTAGATAACTATTAAAAATGTGCAATTTTGAGAAAAATCACATTTGTTTCTATAAAAAGGCTTTAAAAAAATAGAAACAGGTTTATAGAAGAGATGTTTCTCTGCTGCCATCTTGTGGAAAGGCGGCAGATTTTCTGTTAAGAAAGCAAGAAAAAATGTTTTGTGTTATTTTTAACATTGCACTTTTTAGTTACTTGCGTTTTGTGAGAAGTCGTTTAATTAACCTTTTTAATTTGCTAATTAACAAGGGAAGGCATGAGATTTAATTTAAATTCCATGGAAAAAGAAAAGAGACTTGTACATATATATGTATTCTTCCAAACTTAACACTTTATTCAATAACTCAGATATCTGACAAATTTGAATCTAGAGAAGTAAAAGTAAAAGTTTTGACAGAAAAATTGTTTTGATTCAAGACTATTTAAAAATTCAAAGTAGATATTTCAAGAAACTCATGGAGAACCAGTAATACAGACTAATAATTAATTATTGCATTACCATATTAATATTTTAAAAACAGGAAAGTGCCACGAAGTTTTAAATATACACAGTTGTTTCGTAAAAGATGTACTTCAGGATTCATACAGATTAAATTTACTGCAGAAGAACGTCAATAGGCTGTTTTACTGCTGCACGCCGCCCTCCTGTCCAGCAGGTGGCGGTAGTGCACAAAACCGTCATTTATTAAACAAAGAAGTGAATCGACATTAGAAGCATGGAGACTCGCTGCAACTGAGGGATTCTTGACCTTTCCAACTTCATACTTTAATCTGGTTTCAGTGAGTTCATTTTTGTTCATTTTAGTCATATCAAAGTCATGTTTTTTTCCTCCATTGACTCTTGAAGAGTGAACGTATCTGGGATGCTAAAACTAATATTAAGCCAAGACGGATTCTCTTTTAGGTTATTGTTGATTATGTGACAGATTTATGTAAGTCTGTACAGTAGGACGACCGTAAATATTTAATATTTACGGGGTTCCTTCACAAACTCAAAGTGTCTCTGAATCTGTTTTCACGCCCTTCATGTCTTATTTATTTTATACAATTTTCATTTGTTTTTCTTTCCGGGGTCAGGAAAGCTGATCAGAATGTCGGGGAGAAAGATTATGGTCCATGCCACATGGGCCATCGGTAAAGTAATCGGGACCAAGATGCAGAAAACTGCTAAAGTGAGAGTGACACGACTGGTGCTAGACCCCAACCTGCTGAAGGTGAATCTGCAGCTAATAGTCTGTGGATGATTCATGTGTGAGAAACAAGAACTTTAAATCTAAAACATGTTCATTAAATCAGCATACAAATAATGTTAGATCTTGAGTGTTGGATGTATAATTTGTCAATTACATGTGTTCTCTATTGCATTTCACTTCTGTTCGGAGGAAGTAAACTGAACATGAATCTGTATTGTAGTTATATTGGCCAGAAACGTATTTGTTTACATCTGGACTGATGAGGTTTTTCTTTGCAATCTTACCTGCCAATTTCAGTTTTGGTGGTTGATGGTTACTTCCTTTTAAGTTTTTAATTGCAAAGTAATGTTATTTCATTGAACTCCTTTGCAAAATTTCTCTAAACAGAATATGTGTGTATCTTTATGCATTTAAAGTTAACTAGTTGCAATTTTTGTGCTTCCTTTATAGTACTACAACAAGAGGAAGACCTACTTTGTCCATGATGCTTTGGAGCAGTGCACTGTGGGAGATATCGTCCTCATCAAGGCTCTGTCTGTGACAAGATCCAAACATGTCAAGCATGAACTTTCTGAGATTGTTTACAAAGTGGGCCGGGTGGTGGATCCGCTGACGGGGAAAAGTGTCGCAGGAACAGAGTTTGTGGAGCCTCTCTCTGACCTGGTTCTAGAAGAGAATATTTCTCTGTCGGATAAACTCAAAGAGCTGAACATCTCAGCTGCCTCTTCTGCAGCTGATTCTCCATCTGTACAAACTCCTACTTCATGATAGAAAACTGTTTTCTTACAAGCCACTCTGTAATGTTTTTGTTTCAAGAGTTAATATTAATAAAAATATAAGTATGTAAACATTATGGGTTCAACAGAAGCATAACTCTAATATTACTTTCAAGAATATAAATTGGATTATTTTGCAATGAAATGAAAATGGGAACACATTCATGCTTTGTGATGCCCTCTGGGTTTCTGGGAGAGATTGAAAATCTAAATTTTAGTACTTAAAAGCCTTAAATGTGCCAAGATTTTAAATAAAACAACAGTTGAACTAAAGGCAAAAATGCCTCTTTGGATTGAAAAGGTTGTAGATCTTTGATGTTTTCTAAAGCACTGGTTCTCAAAACTTCCAGTTTTCAACTTAAAATATCAGTAACTCTTTGTTGTACTGTGGCAACACAATTAGCATCAGGAGCAAATATATTGACCAATATGTGGTTTTTATCTATTGAAATCCCTCTTTAAAAAAAAAATCTTTTACACTATAAAATGAATGTGCTTTTTAATGTTTAGTTTTGGTATTAATAACTTCTCAAGAGGATCTCAAGACCTTTCACATTTTTGTAATGTCAATTTGTGCTGAAAACTTTAGTGTGGCTGATTCATATAAAATATGCACAATAATGTGAATGCATATATTATTGCACTGCAAAAACAAAATTCTATCAAGTATTTTTGTGTAGTTTCTCATGCAATTATCTTAGTAAGACTTAAAATAAGACAAAAATAATTTACAGGTAACTTTTGAGCAATAAATAGGACCTTGTTTTGAGTCAATTATTAATATTGATGAAAAAGTATATGTTTCATTTGCAGATAAATTTATAACAAGACATTTTTCCCCGGTAATAGTGAAATAATCTGCCAATTGAACTAGTTCTTTTTCCATCAATATTAGGGAATTATTTACTTAAAACAAGCTCATATTTCTTGCTAAAAAGTTACTTATAAGTCAGTGCACTTGAAATAAGACAAAATAAGATATTTGCTCTAGAATCTAGACAAAAATTACTTGGCAAGTTTTTGCAGTGTTTTTATACGTAAGATTTCCAGGTGAATGTTTTGGAAATTAAACAAAAATAAAAAATAAATCAAAGCATAAAAGTCGATAGAAAAGCGATATGAGATAAAACTTGCACTTTGTCATCCATGAACAGAATGATTGCGCTGTTTAGCAGCTGTAAACATGTGATTCCTGTGTTTGTGTTTGTAAATCTCGTTTATCATCCTCCACATTGTTCTCAAGCGTTACGTCGCCCAGTCAGCTGCCCAGTAAACAGCCCGGACTGCAGCCTCCGACTCTAACTGCCTTCAGGGAAATATGGCGAGCAGAGTCCTTCAAAGAGTGGCCACCGGCCTTCACTGGAGGAGAGCCGGACTTCAAGCGAACGTCCCGGCAGCCATCACCGCCAGGTCAGAGTTGGGCAGATGCTACCTGCTGATTCAGAGAGGTTTCTTCAAAAAGTTAGCTTGGTTTCAGGAAAAGTTTACACTAATGACAAACTCTGGGATGCTAGGTGGCTAAGCTAACGTAGGGACGTTGGTGCCAACGCAACGTAGCTAGCATTAGCCGCTTAGCTTTAGCGCTAAACTTGCTAACTTTCTGCTAATTATGACCCCGATGAAAAGTGAAAAGTTCGGAACATGGTGCCGTTTGTAATTACGTCTCCGAAGATGGAGCTGTATTTTCTAGTTGATAACACAAAAGAAAGTTAGAAGTGAGGCTGTCACTCCCAAAGTGATTTAACTTCAAGGTCAAAACAGTGAGAGTGCACAGCTTTACAATGCTTTCCTCTCTTTAAAAATTTATTTCTGGTTGATTTGTTCATGAATATTTACAATAATTTAAATGTTGATGGTCTTTGAAGAAATAACATTATCAAAGGATATCAGTACAAAGGTGGTTGTTGGTGGTATTTGTATTTAATTTAGGACTTAAAATCCACATACATTAGTTTTCTAATAAAACTCATTGCATTGACTAACAGTTGCTGCAGGAATAAAGTTGTACACTGTGAGCGGTTGGATTTAAAATATGCATACAAATTAGTATTTATTTTTTTTCACGTTGCCAGCTTGTCATGTCACTTTATTTAGTTTTAAATATTGACATGTCAGATCATGTTGAGCTGTAATCCTGAAGCCATAATCAGCTAATAAAACTTTGCATTCTTTTCCTTAAGATAATGGTTTTATCTGACATTTAAAATTAAACAAAAACTATTAAAGTTTGTGATTGTTACATGTTTAACGTTAAAAAACCTCCAAAGGATGTAAATACTTTTTAAGGCGTTGCATTTCATCAATTCTTAGCTTATAATAGTGAAACATGCACAGAATATAATCTGAACTCAATGAAAGATTGAAATACTCTTAATCTATATTATTAAAATTAGTTGGATGCTTAGGTTGAAGTATTAGAGGATAAAAACAGCAAGTCTATTTATGACTTTCAAGGGTCTGAGAGCTTTTTGGTTGTTAAGCTGATTTTTAATACTGTGCAGCAGAAAAATGCTTAATTTTATTTATTTATTTTTCTATGCAGGGGTTTCTCAGGACTTAAATCTCTTTTTGTGAGAAAAGTTGACCCCAGAAAAGATGCCCACTCTCATCTACTATCCAAGAAAGAAGACAACAATCTCTACAAAATACAATGTACATACTATGGCATTATTTCATGAAATGTAAAGTTTTCATGTTGTCATTTTCACTATTTGTCCACTTATCATTTTATTTATTTTTTCCCCCCTCAAAAGTTCATAACGTTAAACCAGAGTGCCTTGATGCTTACAATGAACTTTGGTAAGAAAAATTTAATCTCTCTCTGTTAATCTCAGGTTTAGTACATTCCTGCACATATCTGTGTTTTTGTCCCCAGTGAAGAAGTATTACCCTCCATCCATGCTGACCCTGAATACCCCTGTGAGCTGGTGGGCACCTGGAACACCTGGTACGGAGAGCAGGATCAGGCAGGTAAGAGGATGCAGCATCTCACACAGTTAATCAGCCCTCTACTTTCATTTACTCAGCTGTCTAGATTAATTGTTTTTCAATTAGAAAGCCCTGTGAAAGTAAAACAATAAAGGTAAAGTTGATTAGTAATTAATCTACACTAATTTCTTACAAAAATTAATGTTTAACTTTTAAGTTGTCTGGGTATTATTAAACATTTGAGGTCTTGAAAAGCTGAGTTAGCTGCATAATACATCAGCCTTGTTGAAATCATGTGACATTTTTGTAAATTTGAGTTTTGTACATCGATTGCTTTCATAACAAGCCGTTGATAAAACATTGAATTATGAGCCAGTGTTTACATTTCAGTTAATAGTTTGGTTATGATTATCAACAATTCAGCCAACAAGATAAAAAATGTACAGGAGACGTGAGGGATTGTCATCACAAATCTTCAGTTTGTTGCTTATGTGTAAAAATAACAAAAACAAGTATGTCTACTGGAGTAAAATGTTTTTTGAATAATGTTTTTTCTAGCACAAGAATCAGGCAAATTTAGCGTATCTTATGTTATTTAAAAACTAAATGCATTCTGAAGGTCTAAAAATATATATTTTTATTTTTATAGTTTTCAGGTGTTGAATCAAAGTGCCTCGCAATAGCATTCAAATCCCTTGAATATTTACATATTTTTGTCACATTACAACCACAAACTTTAAGTATTTTGGGAGGATTTTAAATGACAAACAAAGAAAAATGGAGTGAAATGTTGTGTTCACACTGAATGTGTTTCACACGTCAAAAACGCTTCAAGTTCGACGTGTTTTCACTTTGAATATTTTCAAATGGTAAAAGGTATAATTTACTCGACATTCCAACTTTCTCGCTGATCCTTTTCCAAACGAGGTCCTTTCTATTCCTGTCTCTGTAGTCGTAACTTGATTGATCGTAGATTATAGGACGAGAACAAACAGCGACAATTAGTTTATCCTCGATTATTTTAGTTTTTTCTGAGATTATGATGGAAAATATGCCACTACGTGCTGGTTGATGTTCCGCGATAGTTCAGATTTTCCAACTCCAGCTTTGGACACGTCGAACACTCAGGGGAAAAGGAGTGAAAATGTCGTTTGTAATGTGACAAACAGAATAAGTTGAAAATACTTTTGATAGTTGCGGAGTTTCTCTCCTCCGACACAAACCAGCAGAGTCACAGCTCATATTTTAGTCAACAAACGGGTATGTCTGTCCTGCTGTTTTCCTGGCTCTTGTCCATTTTGTCCTGTGATTATATTTTATTCCTCCTGAACTTTAGTCCGACTCTGTGATGTGAACAGAAGTGTAAAGGATGCAGAAGTTAAACATGAACCACATGTGAACATTAAAGTCCCTTAATGGGGAAAAATAAAGAGGAATAGCAACGACCTTTGGGTTTTTTATGCTTAGTATTTATCTGCATTGTGGTTGTTTTAAATCTGAAGCTGTTGATTTTACAGCTTTATTTTTAAGGATCTGTGTTAATGAGGTGCAACTAGAACTGACTGCAGTTTGGCCCGGAGGAAAACATTTTCCAGAGCTGCATTATTTCTGGCTCTTCTGCTCCTTCTATTCTAGTTCACCTTTGGAGATATCGGGGAGGATACCCAGCTCTCACCGAAGTCATGAACAAACTCAGGCAGAATAAGGTAACAGGGATTAGTTCAGCTCTCTGTACGCTGCTGACCTGAAGGCCATAAAAACAGCCACAGACCAGGTCTTAGTGTCTCTGTGGGTCTCCCACTGTTTCCTGTTTAGCTAAATAAAAAGGATATTTACAGAGTTAGAGAATCAGCCGTATGCTGAATGTTTGGTAAGTATAACATAAAGTCAGTTTCTGTGTTATTCATGTTGTTTTTGGTTACTCTCCAAAAATAGAAACAGGTATGAAAGTATGAAGACCTTTAATATAAGTACTAGGGGTGCACCAATAAAGTCGGCCATGATGTCCTTCATTTTGGGAGATTGGTGATCAGGTCTAAAAATGAACCACTGTCCTCTCCTGCTCTGCTGTGTTAAAGGTTTGACTTTACAGGTCACGTCGGCACATTTGTAATTAACAATAATCACCTCACTGTTGCCAACTTCACAACTTTCTTGCTATATTTAGTGACATTTCAGAACAAAAGAACCAGAATCGGCCAAAATCGGAATCAGCAGATCAGGCTTTTGAAAGATTGGTAATCGGCGATCGGCCAGAAAACTGCAATTGGTGCACCACTACTTATTACTGAAAATAAGTTTATTAAATTGAACCCAAGAGGAACTGAAAACGAGATGCTTTTCTTTTAATACAGCAAACATGGAAAATCTACTACAGCGTGTTAGATCCACTGTAGAAAAACAAAAATGTAGTACATTTCAATTTCTGCCAACAGTTCTGAAATTTTGAGAGTAATCAACATTTCAACCAAAGGTCAGCCAAAATCAGATTTGACCCACGAAGCTTTTTAAAGATCGGTAATCGACCAAAAAACTGCAATCAGTGCACCACCAATAGGAACATTTAGGAATATAATTTATTAGTGATTTTTGTTGAATTGTAATATAATTACGTTGCTGTTTTTTTTTTTGTTTACTTAAAACATTAGAATTTTTTTTTTCTGAACTGATTTTAAATAAATTATCCACACATTTTCTAAAATAGATTATTTATGATTTTAAATAATGAATGTAACCTGGGTCGGGCTGAAAATCTCCATCCACTTAAGCAGTCAGAAGTCAGTTTAGTGGACTTTGTTTTGATCATTTCAGATGCTCAGCTGGGGGTTTACTGAGTGACAGTTTTGTCTTTATTTTGGCTGTAGGGGTTTATGAACTACAGGGATGAGAGAGGAAAGATGCTGCTGTCTCGTAGGAATCAGCTGCTGCTGGAGTTCAGCTTCTGGAACGAACCTGTCCCTCGTCCAGGACCAAACATCTATGAACTCCGGTCATACCAGCTCAGAGTAAGAATCTGTCTTCACCTTCGTTCAGCTTTAAAGATTGATTTCAACCAGAGTGAATGTCTAAATAAATGCTGTCCATTTTCATGCTGTAATTCCAGCCAGGGACAATGATTGAGTGGGGAAATTATTGGTAAGAAAATCTTTGTTCATTTTTACTGCACAAATAATAAGTAACAGACACAACAGATCAGGAAAATTAGGAGAGACAAGTATTCATTTTAAATATTGTTTTAACTTGATCCTTTTTTTGAGTTATTTTGATTATTTGCTAAACATTTGATTAGGGATGCACAATATATCGGCACCAACATCGGTATCGGCCGACGGTAATTTTTAACATTGATATTGGTCCTATTAATAACCAAAGGTATTGAAATACCGATATTACCGATATCAACATATGATTGATATCGGTAAATATCAATTATATATCAGAAATATTAACATTGGATATTGATATCAGCCCAAATTTTCAAATCAGTGCATCTCTACATTAGATAGAATAAATATTTCCTTTTTTAATGAATGATTATAATTTAATCATTGAGGCATTTGTTTTTCAGTGAAAATCAAGGAAGAATACTGGAAATGACTTAATCCTCAAACTGCAAATATTTAGTTGACAGTACTGAGTTGCACGGCGCTGTGTTTACGTTTTTTGATGCTGTGCAGGGCTCGGGCGATTGAGATTCGCCAGCAGAACCAGGAGGCCGTGGGAGGCTTTTTCTCACAGATCGGAAGTCTTTACCAAGTTCATCACTTATGGGGTGAGAAGAGTTTCTTGCTATTATAAATATGGTTAAAATCTGTTTCTTTTCACCAAGAACCTGTGATTTCAAGGAATAAACACAATTGTGTTATATAATTGAGAACTTCAGTTTTAAACTTAATGAATGTTTTCTCAGAGTGAATAAATAGTTTTTGTTTTGTTTTTTATCGACTAGCTTACAAAGATCTTCAGAGCAGAGATGCAATTAGAAATGCAGCTTGGCACCGGGATGGTTGGGATGAAGTCGTTTATTACACAGGTAAGCTTGAATTGGTGTCCAAACATTATTCTAAGTATTGTTAATGTTGTGATTAAATTAAAAGTACATTATTTTCTGTAATTATATGTCTTTTAAGACAGATTGAACAAAGCCCGCAACCTTATAGATCAGTTTTTCAGACAGAGGACCACTTACCCCTTTTTAACAAACACTCACAGACCACCTAACTTAAAATTGCCACCGGAACAAAACATCGTAATAGACGGCATTTTTTGTAAAAGTAACTGGCCACAATAGAACCATGAACATGTCAACTCCGGGGCGTTTTGAGTTATTTACAGATTCTGAAAGTGTGGATTATAAAAAAATGATAGAAAACACGTGGAAATCAAAAAATTTACTTTACTAATAACATTTTAGGTCTGTTTGTAATAAAAGAAAAATTTGACTTGAGTTGGGTTGGCAAAAACAAACATTTTCTTTCAGCCAATAGATAGCCCAACATCGTTTTATTTTAGGTGTTAAGATGTAGTTAGCCACCGCCATATCGCATTCAGAACAGCCGGAGACTGAGATCTGTATGTCGGTGGCATGCTATGATGTATCGTAAAAATGTAAAAAAAATAAATAAATAAAAAAGTTCAGCTGCAACTCACCCTGATAAATTTTCCACCGCTGTTTTTAGGGGGTTTCTTTTTAGTGGCCGGTTTTAAGCCAAGTATCCATTATTACTTTATAAACACAATGCTTTGATTAGCTAACTGTAGCGTCGCACTTTGAGCTAACGTAACGGAAAATAAACGTTACGTTACTGCATGCAGTACCTCGCGGACCACTAGAAGGCGCCCACGGACCACAGTTTGAGAAAGACTGATACATCTGTATATTGTTGATCAAGAATGGATAGGTTATTGATTTATTAGCCAAATGAAATCTAAATCTTTTTTTCTCCTTACAGTCCCTCTTATTCAGCACATGGAGTCCAGAATAATGATTCCCATGAAGACTTCGCCCCTGAAGTAACCGTAGACTGAAGCCGTCAGCACTACATCCACTCAGACCCATGAAGTGCAACCAACCACCAGAATGTACACTGCCAGGAAATTCAACACAACCTAGTTATGATTTTCCTAGTTTTGTTTTGTTTTTCTGTTTCTTAAATTTCTCTACTTTTTCTTTTTTTGTTGTTGGTTTTAAGAATGTTGGGTCAAAACGATTATCTCCAGAACGTTACTAGATACTGTAATTATTGGGTTGTTAGAGTGTTACAGATCTGGAGTTTATCATGAAATACAAGATGAAAATTAAACGATAAAAGGATTGGTTAGCTTTAGGGACAACTCAAAATTATTAAGCCTTAAATTTTACATGTGGTAGTCATTTCATTAAGAGAAATAGGGTTCTTCAGATGATCCTCCCTTTTCTTAGCAAAAGTCTTATGTTTACAAAGCCTCTGACAGATTGTGAAAAGATTTGGGTCAGAATTATTAAAGTATTCATGATGCTAAAAATATATGAAGATTGTTCACAATGTCGCCAAAAACAACTTTTCTTTCCTCCTTTGCCGAACTGATCGCACTTCCAGGTTCTTCAGCATCGACACTCCTGGCTACATGAATGGTTATTTAAATGTTTTCTAGTTAAGCAGAGCCAATGACTTTTTGCAGAAGAAGCTACTGTACACTGACTGGTTTGGGTTTAAACCAATACAACAGATTAATATCATCAGGGTGACTGTGTGCTCTAACTGAGATTAATTTTTAAGCAATGCCACCATGTTGTTGGTTGGGGTTTATTAAATAAGCTGTGTCTGTAAACAACTTTGGTCTTTAAAATCACTGTGGAGCCTCAGAGTGGAAAATATAAAATGCAGTGATTTAAGAAGATTAGTTGTACATATTGAATTAAATTTCTGATAAATAGAAGACCTTTTTTGCTCTTGTTTATTTTTTAAACACAATAGTACATAAAATCTGACATAATACATATTTTTTAATGTTCTTGATGCTGATTGCTCCTAAAGGTCAGATGTGCCATTGTTTAACCAATCAGCAGGCTCCTTGGGTGTAACTTGAGGCGAGTTTAAAGGAGGTTGGAAATCTCAATATATAGTGAAATTGGAAATTAGGATTCAGTTAACTAAGCTAAACTTCCATTTACAATGCACACAATGAATTGAATTTTGATCAAATTAAATTAAATTTGATTAAAATAACCTTTCTTTCCACTATAATAAAATGTAAAAGCTACTTTTTTGTACAACAAAGAAGTAGCCTTTGTTGAGCTATAACATAAATATACAAAAAAAAAAGAAGCAAAAATAGTTTCAGGATTTTGGCATAAATATCAAAGTTGAAAGGGTATAAATAATTTCTCACGAATCGCTATAAATACTTTTCCATATGAGACTTGTCAACCGGAATTCGAACGTCCTATGCTGCCGTCGGAACGTGAAGGCAGCACAGCAACACGTGTTGGAGCTTTCTGGAAGCAGACCCTCCTTTCTGTAGCTATCCGAGCCCGAGCAGTGCTAACTCCCTGCCGGCGAGACTTTTTAACTTTACTCGCTCGCTGTACTGCCTCACCATGTCTGCCGTTAAAGCGCTGAACCCTAAAGCCGAGGTGGCCAGAGCGCAGGCCGCCCTGGCGGTTAACATCAGTGCCGCCCGGGGGCTTCAGGACGTGCTTAAGAGCAATCTGGGACCGAAGGGAACCATGAAAATGTGAGTGCCTCCGGGGCTCTTTGTGCGGTAGCTAACTAGCTAACATTTGTTAGCTACCGGTAAACTGCTTAGACATCAGTTTGTTTCCTCACGACTCTAATTAATAGGTCGACTGAAAGCCTCTACTGTCTTGTATAAAAAAGTAACAAGCCACATTTACGTTATTTTAACCAAGGCCTCATTTGTGTATCCGGGTAACGGGTTTCCTACTGCACGTTGTCATGCCCAGTCATTATCCGCGCTGACACCGCTAAGCTAATGTTAGCATCAACCGGTTAGCTCGCCAGGCTGAGGCTAGCAGCTTAAATCGGTTGTTATAAAGTTTACTGGTGTTCATACAAGCGTCATTAGATTACATTTAGCGCTTTGTTCTTTAATTACAAATTATTAAAAAAAAATCCACCATATCATTATGATTTCCGTTATTGACCCGACTGCACGTTTTTTTCTTTATAATTTATTTTAGACACGACTGCATAAAACAAAGCCTGTTTTTAAAAATAGTATCCAAACGCGGTGCGGGAGGTTGTAGTTGTTCACCTTCTGTCATATTAAATATTTGTTTTGCTACTTGCAGGCTGGTATCTGGTTCAGGAGACATAAAGCTGACCAAAGACGGAAATGTCCTGCTACACGAGATGGTATGGAAGTAAATGCTTTTTATTCTGCATGTCTAAACCTTCATCCACTTGGTGTTGATCAGTCAAGTTTATTTGTATTGCACATTTCAGCAATTCAAACTGCTTTACATCATAAAAATACAAAGTTAACAATTGAGAAAACCAGTAAACATTAAGTGTCATAATTACATTTTCATGTGTATTAATATGGCTACTCTTAGTATAAACTGTTTCCTACAACTAGGGGGCCACTCCCGTTCTGCTTCTGTGTCCTACTTGAATCGATGCAATACTTTAAACAATTCAAATTCAGTACCTGTAGTTTACAGGATCAAATTAATGTTGTAAAACTACTAATTAAAATGCAACGGTATAAAGTTTCACATCTTTTTAAAAACAAATTTCATGAAGTTATTGACTTTTAGCTCTCATTAGGGATGATCAAGCTATGCTGCAGCTGTCGTTTTGGGTTAACTTCTGAATACAAGTCCTATTTCTAAATGAATATGAAGCACTTTGAGAAAAACCTGAAGGTTAATTGCATAAATAATGCGCACAGCGAACACCCAGGGATGCTACCATGGCTCTCCCTGGTCTCCTGTGTCTGTGCTACAGTAACTCTGATTTGTACCTCTGCATCAGGAGAGTCTCCTTCTCTCCTGCATGTATTCAGCGAATCAGAATAATCTTTACCTCTATAACTATTTCTAATTGAAAAGTCCAATTTGCAATTGTGCTATTCTATAATTTGGTGTTTGGCGTTTGTCAGCTGGAGTTAAGATAATTATTAGGATTGAAAAATGTTTTGTTTGTTTGTTTCAAGCAAATTCAACACCCAACAGCGTCACTAATTGCCAAAGTAGCCACGGCGCAGGATGACATCACAGGAGACGGCACCACCTCCAACGTCCTCATCATCGGTGAGCTGCTGAAGCAGGCTGACCTCTACGTCTCAGAGGTAAGAGTTCGATGGACGAGGAGACGATGTCCAAGTTCAAG
>NW_015112991.1:217499-239612 GCF_001443285.1 Poecilia latipinna
AACTATTTTCCTCTCCTCTACGTTTTTCTTAAAACTTTTTCCTGGCCTTGTTATCTAGTTGTCATAGTGTTGACAATTGGCATCAAAGCACTGTGTCCCTTTTTGTTTTATATATCAGGCGTGTTTTATACATTCGTGCGTTTATATTGATGACTTAACAGCTAACGCTAGTCATTGTTGGCTAGCAGCTTTTTGCCCTCCAGCAGGGAGATGGGGGCAGGATGTTTCATACATGGCGTCACACTGCACAGGATCTACGTTCTCTAAACCTTTCTAACTGTTGTCGGGTTTTAAATGAACACATTTCTTAACTCATTTTCGGTTTGGTTCTGCAGGGCCTTCATCCAAGAATAATCGCCGAAGGCTTCGAGGCAGCCAAAGAGAAAGCCCTGGCTGTTCTGGAGGAAGTGAAAGTGACTCGGGAAATGGACAGAGAAACGCTCATCAATGTCGCCCGGACTTCTCTGAGGACCAAGGTCCACACAGAGCTGGCAGACCTGCTTACTGAGGTGAGGCATTTAGATCGACTTAACCAGTTTAATCTAAAAAACCTGGTGATTTTCTTTCCGTCTATGTTGGAAATCTGAGAAGCAGTTAAAATGTAAATCCTTCCGGTGTTGAGCAGGTTAAACAGTAACGATGAAATGTTAATTTTCTCCTGCTTCAGATGAGAATCTGCTGCTTAATTAGTGCAGGAACAAGGAATGATGCAATAAAAGATTTTTCTCTAATTTCTCATGTTGCTATTTGAGCTTTTACATTTCAGCCACTTGATCATGATTATGTTGTGCATTTGGAGCAGTTTAATGGCCTTCCAGTTGCCCAAATATGTGGAAAGCACCTGGAATATGAGTCCAGAGTCCTTTGTGACTCTGGATGTTCAAAAGTAAAAAAAAAAAAAAAAAAAAATAAAACTTTGCTACATGATAAACCTTCCTTTTATCAGTCAAAAACTGATATATAATTTTTCTGACAAAATCACATTTAACAATAAATCTATTAAATCTTAACTAAAAAGTAGAAATGTGTTGTTTTTCTATAGTTTAGTTAGTTTTAACTTTATTGTACACAGTATAGTGAAAGAATAAACAAAGTTAAATACAAAGAAAATCAATTTAAAACAAAAGCAAACAAGAGGGGAAGTTGAGACAAAGTTTGTTTATATAGCACATTTACAACAGCCTCAGCTGCCCAAAGTGCTTCACAACAAACACAACATCACAGGTGTATAAATGATAAAATGGAAATATAAAATTAAGTTTATTAAAGTCAATAAGATAATTATAAAATTTCAGAAAAATCCAAAACAACTCAAGCTGCAGCGATTTCTACACATTCAAGTCTTAATGCAGCTTTGGTCCCCCTCATTTTATTTTTTTATATTTCACTGATTGTGTAACTGGCAAACTGAGTCTTCACTTTGTCACTGTTTCTACCCAGAAGAGTGTTGTAGTTTCCACAAAATGTTTGCATTGAGGTATGATTGGAAAAAGATCGATCAAAATGAAAACGTTAATCTCCAGCTTTAAGTTTGCTCCAAACTATTGATTCGCCTGATTAAACGTTAAAGTGAAGTTAAATATTTTAAGAAATGTTGATCTTTCTGTCCTCAGGCTGTGGTGGACGCCGTGCTTGCCATCTCCAAACCCAACGAACCCATCGACCTGTACATGGTGGAAATCATGGAGATGAAGCACAAGACTGAGAGCGACACACAGTCAGTTTCAACAGATCACAAAAACTTCTTTATTATCTCTGAGAAATCTAAAACCCAGCCCCGTTTTTCTCCAGACTGATCAAAGGTTTGGTTCTGGATCACGGCGCCAGACATCCGGACATGAAGAAGAGGGTGGAGGATGCCTACGTTCTGACCTGCAACGTCTCTCTGGAGTACGAAAAGACGGAGGTCAACTCCGGCTTCTTCTACAAGAGCGCCGGGGAGCGGGAGAAGCTGGTGGCCGCAGAGAGGAAGTTCATCGAGGAGCGCGTGCAGAAGATCATCGCCCTGAAGAAGAAAGTCTGTCCCAGCGACGACAAGGGCTTCGTCGTCATCAACCAGAAGGTCGGCGAGTTTCAGCGCCGTTAAATCACCACAACATGGTGACGATGTTGGTCTGTTGATGTTTATCCACTTAGAGTCCAAACGTTTTGCAGCATTGACCAGAAAACCCAAAATCTGTCAAATAAAGTAGAGCAATATTTATTGTAGATTAGGGTCACTGTAAATAGAAAGAAGTGAGTAAATTTCTGCTAAAATCTCAGAAATTTTGTGATTAATCTCAGAAATTTTTCAGAAAACTTGGAAATTTTAAATTCAGAAATTTCCATGTTTTTTTTTTTGTTTTGTATAAAATATCTAAAAATTGGCTCTTATTTTTGTAGAAATTAATTACTTTTTTTTTTTTTTTTTTTACAATAGTCAAAAATTCAAACATTTAGTGGTAAATTTCTGATATATTTTTTTTTAAGAAAACTTGTATAGTTTTAGAAAATGTTTGACGTATTTTTTGGTACAAAATATTTGCCAAATTTACAAAAACTGGTTTGTAATTTTTTTTCTCTTTTTTGTACTTTTTCGTAAAAACATTTATATTAATATAAAAATTAGATTTTTTTTTTTTTTTTTTTCCTGGCAAATTAATGCCCTTGTTTTTTCTTGAAATTTTCTGAGATTACTCTCAAAACTTCTGAGTTTTTAGACAGAAATGTACTTTAATTTGTATCATGCTTGTGTTGCAGTTGGGGCCACAAACGGCCCCCGAGCCGCTCTTTGTCCCCCTGACTCAGTAGGATTAAACGCACAGAGCAAACACCCAGGGACGCCAACGTGGCTCTGCCTGGTTTTTTGTTTCTGTGCCACAGTAACGCTCATCTCTGCATCAGGAGAGTCGCTCCTCTGCTGCTTATATTCAGCGGATCAGAACAGAACTAAATCATTAATTGGTTTAATTAACGATGGTAAACGGGCTCGTCTCTCCTCTTGCTCAGGGTATCGATCCGTTCTCCCTGGACGCTCTCGCCAAGGAGGGAATCGTCGCTCTGCGCAGAGCAAAGAGGAGGAACATGGAGAGGTAAGAGATTGGAAGAGGAATGCATTTATCATTTGCATTCCTCACAAGACAACTGTTGGCACTTTTACATGTTAAATTTATAAAGAAAATCATTTTTTCCCCTGAAATAATTAGTGGTGATCACCTTCACTCTGTACAGATTTGGGGTATTTGAAGATCCCCTAAATATTTTCCTGTTCTAATCACAAAACATCAAATCTTACATGTTACAGACTTCCTGGAAATCAGGAATTTTCCAATTATGAACAGCTGTGTGAAAAATAGAAAATTATCTTTCATCATGTAGATCATGAGTATTACTGGTTTTACTGAGTGAGAGCGTTTTTACGTGTCCACCATCTTAGATTTAAACTAACGGGAGAAAAATGCACCAAACTGATTTTCCACGAACTCTGTCCGTCTCACTTTAAGTCTAAGTATTATACATTTTAAAATAAAGCTGAAGCAAGTTGCTTTTTTTATTTATCATTTGTTGAATTTACAGATAATGAAAACCCAAACCAGGTCACTGTTTTACACTCCAAACTTCTAAATATGAATTAAAGAGAGCGATTTGGGTGTCATATTTGAATATTTAAAGTTTGATTGTGTTTTTATTTTTCAGGCTCACTCTCGCCTGCGGCGGCATCGCCATGAACTCGGTGGATGACCTCACGCCTGAGTGCTTGGGTCACGCTGGGCTGGTTTATGAACACACACTAGTGAGTACAACAGATTTATTTCTCGTTCAGTCTTTTTAGACAGATGTTTTACTATGTTCAATCTGTTTTTCTATAGGGGGAGGAGAAGTACACGTTCATTGAGAAGTGCGGGAACCCTCGCTCCGTCACGCTGCTGGTGAAGGGTCCGAACAAACACACCCTGACGCAGATCAAAGACGCCGTGAGGGACGGCCTGCGGGCCGTCAAGAACGCCATCGAAGACGGTAACAAACCAATAAGCATAGATAAAATATGTAGCTTTTAAATTTAGCTCTCCACTTGAAATATCTACAACAGGGGAGTCGAAACGTTTTGCAATTTTGGCCAAAATTGTAGATCCAAAAATAGCAACGGGCCCAAAAAGCCAACTTAAAATCAAATGAAGTAGATTACTGTAGATCCAAAACTTGAAATGGATTTTTACGACAGAATATTAGGGCTTTTGTAGATAGAAAAAAAGGAGTAAATTTCTGCCAGTAACTCAGAAACTTTGTGATTAATCTCAGTGGGTGATTTGAGATTAATCACCCACCAATTTCCAGGGTTTTTTTTTTTTTTTTAAACTGGAAATTTTCTAGAAAATTTTCCAAAGAAAAATTTCAACCTTTTTCCAGAAAATGTCTGAGATTACTCTCAAAATTTGAGTTTTTTTTGACAGAAATTTACTTCATTTTGTCTTTTTTTCTGCAAGTCATAATTCGCCGCAACAGATTTTGCACGTTTGCCGTCTTAATAAATCGCATCCAGTTTTCAGTTGTTTTTTTTTGTCTCAGTTGAATAAATTTATTTTCAGTAATTAGGGCAGGATTTCAGTCACTTTGTTTCAAAACATTTGCTTTATTTATTTGAGTTTAAGAAAGAATAAAAGCTGGTTTGGGTGCATTAAAGTCTGGATGAACCTGGTTTTACCATTTGTTAAAACTTCGTTATAAGAACACGAGTACTTTGTGTTGTACTTTACATTTTCCTGTGTAATAAAGTTATTTTGGTAACAGTTTTTACTCTGATCATAAATTAAAAGTCTCATCTGCATCTACGGGTCAAATTTGTAAATTTAATTGCAGTTTGACGCCCCAGACTTACAGTTTGTCAGAAGTAGCTTTGGAGGCTCTTCAGTTTGCTAGTATTTGTAAAATTAATGTTTTAAAATACAAAGTGAACTGAATTTTGCACAGCGAACACCCAGGGACGTTACGGTGGCGCTTCCTGGTCTCCTCTGTCTGTGCCACAGAAACTCTGATCTTTTCCTCTGCATTAGGAGAGTTTTGTCTCTCCTACATGTATTCAGCTGATCAGAACAGATTCCTTGACTTTTATTATTTTTATAAACTCTGTAGGATGGAGGATTAATTTTAAATATCGCTTTGTGTGCTCAGGTTGCGTTGTGTCTGGCGCCGGGGCGTTAGAAGTCGCTGTGGCGGACGCTCTGGTGAAACACAAGCCCAATGTGAAAGGCCGAGCCCAGCTGGGGGTCCAGGCCTTTGCAGATGCTCTTCTCGTCATCCCCAAGGTGACCCCCTTTGACCTTTTCTCCTAAGATAAGATTGTTTGTTCTGTGTGCACACTGATGCACAGTGTCAATGTTTTAAGTGTTTACACTTAGCTGAGCTGCTTGTAGATTTTATTTTTTTTTTTAAGTTCATGGTGTATAAAGATTTGTTTTTTATTCTTTCTTGTTTGCAGGTTTTGGCCCAGAACTCGGGCTACGACCCTCAGGAGACTCTGCTGAAGCTGCAGATGGAGTACAAAGAGTCCGGTCAGCTGGTCGGAGTCGACCTCAGCACCGGTAATCATCACATTGATTTATGTGCAGCTGTGTGCAGGATGATTTTATGTGCAGCTGTGCACAGGATGAAGCTCGTTCTGACCTGAAATCCTGTTTTTGTTCAGGGGAGCCGATGGTGGCCGGGGAGGCTGGAGTTTGGGACAACTACAGTGTGAAGAAGCAGCTTCTCCATTCCTGGTGAGGATCCACTTCTAAGATGCCTCAGTCCTGACAGAGTTTCCTCCGTCTCTAACGCGTCTCTGTGTTTTACAGCACGGTGATCGCCAGCAACATCCTGCTGGTCGATGAGATCATGCGAGCCGGACTCTCTTCTCTGAAAGGTTAAGGAAGAGCGGCGGCGTTTGTCCTCCAGTGATGGTTGTTTACCTGACGGTTCAGTCAACGCCACCCAGCTCTCGGCACTCTGAAGCTCCCCAGTCGATGGCAAACCTGCGGCGGCCATCTTAGCATCAGAAATCATCGTTCACCTGCTCATGTTTTCATGATTTGTGCCCCTCTCTGGAACGATTGGTTTATTTATGCGATTTTTGTTAAAAGCACTGACCTGCAGTTCTGTTTCTACCCATTAAAAAAGTTCTTGGCTTGCAAGATTTGGTTGTTTCTTATTTCAAGAGAAAATGGATTTAAAAATTGACTCGGCTCCTTAGAAGGATAAAAATAAAACTTCAGAAGTCTGAGGTCTAACTGAACCAGGTCTTTGTGATTTGCTGTAGATAATTAGGGGATCCTGATGTCAGAGGTGTCCAAACTTTTTGTGAAGTCGACCAAAATTGTCAAGTCAAAATGGTCGGGCGCCTAAAAGCATAAAATGTTTTTTAAATCTGAAGAAATGTGAAACATTTTATTTATTTTTTTGCTGAAAATTCAACTTGCTGTGCAATAATGAAAAAGAAAAGGTTGTAGGAAATACACTTGCAAATTATTGTGGCTCGAAGCTCATAAGGTTCTGCAAATGGCCCTCAGGCCTCACTTAATTTTAACAACCTGCTAATACCAGATTTATCATCATTTCATGAGTTAGATTTTCACAAAAAATAATTGCAATTTCTATTTCAACAAATCTGTTGGCAAAATGTAAAATATTTACAATCACATTTTAATTCAATTTAAGAATCCCCTGAGTTCACACTTTGCATCTCTTAGTTTACAAATGAGCAAAATTACGTAATTGTACAATGTCAACCAGTAGAAAGATATATCTTACCAGTTGTCTATAAATAAACTCCATGAGCAGCATGAAGAAAATATGGAGAACAAGATTGTTTTGTAAACTGTTTCTACAAAATTGAGGAATAGATGAGACAAAATGTGTAAAGCGATAATGTTTGGGATCGAATCCACATCAAAAGAGCGCCATGTTTTGCTTAGTGAAACATGGTGCTGATTGTTTCACACTGATTTAAAATAAAGTTTACAAATGTCCGTTTTGACAAATCTAAAGCTGAAAATGAAAGAACATTTACAAAAGCAGAGTTCAGAGCTATCTGTCAGAAAATCTGTGATAACAGAGACATAGATGTGAATATCTTGTGGTGTATAGTTTTTAAGGCAGAGTCATGGCATGTTGAGACTGTTGAATGCTGAGTATAAATTAAAGGGATCATTAAATAAATAATATTTTAAGGGTGTGGGACACTTATGCAACCAGATTATGTCACATTAGAGGTAGAGCAAGATTTTAAGTTGCTTCACATGATTCACCTTTTTGTCATAAACTGGTTATGTAATATTGGTGTATAGACTTTCATACATGGTATCAGTGTTAAATAAGTGTTTATGGTCCATATATCAGATTTGGAATAAGGTTAATAAAAGTATTTATAGACATTATCAATTATTTTTGTCGTATTATCCCTTTATATGCTTTTGTGCACTTTTACACATCTAACATTTTATTTTCCTAGACCTTTACTATAGTTAGTGAGATTCAAACCATCTGAAATTACTGTTTTTCGTTTTTCTTATCCTAAGCGGAACCTTTGAACACGGAACGTTTCTCACGTCGCACAGATTTTTTTGAGTCGCCAAAAAGAAAAAGGAACAATGCAACAAAATAAAATTTAAAAGCTTTTGGAAATTAACCCGTGTTTATTAGTTAAATGCTAAACTTTCATGTTAGTTTTTAAGTTTAGCCTCAGCTCGCGGACAGAAAGTGTAAAAATGGACGTTAGAACCCTTTTCTGGTTATTTGCTGTTTTACTACCAGAGTTCGGTAAGATCTCATTTTGCAAAATGCATAAATGATAAATTATTAAACCTTTATCAGAATGGGACTGGTTTCCTTCTGACAGCCGCTGGGGAGATGGTGAACATCCCCGGAGGAAGGCTGGAGATGGGAACCAGAGCAGCGGACAGCAGGGACGGAGAGTCCCCGGTCAGGGCGGTGGAGGTGCTGCCGTTCAGAATAGACAAATATCCGGTCACTAATTCAATTTTCAGGTAGTATACCAATAAACCAGACACTCACATGGACAATATATCTATTTAACGCAGTGCTAAGTTCGCTTTTTTGTTCTTCTTTGCTCTCAACAGAGACTTTGTGCGAGCAGAGAAGTATAAAACCGAGGCTGAGACATTTGGATGGAGTTTTGTGTTTCAGGACTTTGTTTCAGAAGAACTGAAGAGCAAAGTGACACAGAGGATAGAGGTGAGACAGGAAATATGACCAGAACGATACAACCAGCGACACAAAAGTTGAGGTTTGCAAACTTTACGACTTCCGTTGTTGTCTTTGGGGTGTCCAAAGTGAGGCCCGGGGCCGTTTGGAGCTCTCTGAATGATTTTTTTGTGGACCCTGCTGAAAATTAAGAGTGCCTCAATCAAGAGCAGTACAGAGATGCACATTCCTAGGTATATTAATAATTTAAAATAAAACTTCACAAATAAACTTCTTGTTATATTTTAAATGTTTTATCTGCTCAGTAATAAACAAGATGGATCAGACCTTGTTTAAGTTAAGATCATTGTTTAAGTTAAGAGTCCAAGCTCAGCAACAAGAACAGCATGGGAGTAACTACTACTTTTGTTGCTGCATTTATCAAACAAACAAAATACAATAAAGTAGCTAACATTGTTTTATTTTAAGATTTTTCCTATGAAAATATTTCCTTAAAGGATAAAAAAGTCGTGTCCATTTGCATTTGGCTTGCAGGCTGCATTCCAGAGTTGTGGTCTGGGGCCACACAGAATCATTCATTGGGCTACAAGTGGCCCCCGAACCACACTTTGGACACCCCAATTTTAAGTTATTTTCCTTTCTCTGCTATCTAGTCTGCCCCCTGGTGGCTGCCCATAGAACGAGCCTTTTGGAGACAGGTAAGTTTTACGGTTTTCTTTCCAGCTGAGCGCATTCCTCAAGCCTCGCTCCTCCTTGCCTCTGCTCAGCCTGCAGGGCCCAGTTCAGGTATTCTGGAGCGTTTGGACTTCCCGGTGGTTCATGTGAGCTGGAATGATGCGCGGGAGTTCTGCAAGTGGAAAGGCCACAGACTGCCCACAGAGGAGGAGTGGGAATGGGCGGCTCGAGGAGGATTGCAGGGTAAACGGCACAGAATAATAGACCCACATTTGATTGGTTAATCTGCACAGCAAGTCAATAAATA
Organism: Poecilia latipinna; assembly: GCF_001443285.1. Taxonomy (NCBI): domain Eukaryota; kingdom Metazoa; phylum Chordata; class Actinopteri; order Cyprinodontiformes; family Poeciliidae; genus Poecilia; species Poecilia latipinna. The sequence continues at coordinate 226,657 of NW_015112991.1, forward strand.
AAACATTATCAGGAGTTTTATCACTATAAAAATTAAAGGTAACATCCAAATATAATGATTTAATGTTTAGTACACTAATCAGACATTTAAATCTATATTTATTAACAGTCTTTCTTAGATGGTGACATAAATAAATAATTTCTGTCAAGGAAGGCAGATACATCACACATAATAAGTAGTTTTTTTAACAGAAGAAAACCATTTTTTAAATTTGATTTATTTTCTTGTTTCTTTTTCTTTTCTTCAATGATTTCTGTGATCCAGGTCGGACGTATCCGTGGGGAAACAAGTTCCAGCCTAACAGGACCAACCTGTGGCAGGTCAGACTGTTTTCATTTATTTTTTAAATATAATAATTCATGCTAACTTCTCTGCTACTTAATGTTAACGTGTAAGCCTGTCACAATAAACAATAAATAAATTGCTTATTATGAATGAATAATTAATTTAAATGAATGCAAATCTTGTTTCAGAGATGCTCCCCCTCACTATCGTTGGTATGAAGTTGTTAATCTGCCTCTTTTGCCTGTTATCCTTGTCTAAGCTGAATGGCTATTATAATTTTGTAATATAATTTTGTTTACAGAGATTTCATGTAAACAAAATTGTTGTTTTGTGTGTTTTATTTGGATATTTAAAATGTTTTCCGGTACCACTGTTAAATGTTTTTTATTTTTGAAATTGGTCTCAAAATGACAATTTTGTCATTTATTGCAATAATTTCTGGGACAATTTCAGGAAAATGTGTTATGATTTCCATTATTGTCTCTTTAAGACAGAAAACAAACTGTGTCCTCCTGTGTGTTTCAGGGACAGTTTCCAGACGGAGACACTGCAGAGGACGGATATCACGGCATCTCGTCTGTCGCTGCTTTTCCTCCTCAGAACAGTTACGGTAATGGCGCCTTAGCTAACTTAAAATACAAAAACTAAAAGTATTTTTATAATTGCAGTCAAAAGGTAAGGTTAATAAGTATTTAGTTTTGCGTTGGCTGCTCCTGCAGGACTGTACGACATGATGGGAAACACGTGGGAGTGGACGTCCACACGCTTTCCGGCAGCTCAGCCCACCTACGTTTTACGCGGCGCCTCTTGGATCGACACAGTGGACGGCTCGGCCAATCACAAGGCTCGGATCACAACCAGGTGAGTTGCTTTTATTTTTATTCAGTAACATGTTATTTGAAGAAGACTGACATAACACCCGTCATAAACATGATGGAGGTTTTGTAAATGTGCAATTCGGTAAATAATGTCACTTTTAATGCAAAGTTGACACTTTTGCATTAAAAATATCTGTATTTACCAAATGACACTTCACGAAAACAGTTGTAAACATCTATGAAGACTCCATGTTCATGACAGGTGTCATGTCAGTCTTATGCACATCCCTTCAACCCCTGAAGTGTCTTTGGGGGTCAGGAGTAAAACAGCTTTAACAGTGATGCATCAGGGCAGCTGTGAAGACAGACTGACGGTTCTGGTTGTGTGTTTCAGGATGGGTAACACCCCAGACTCCGCCTCCGACAACCTGAGCTTCAGGTGTGCAGCCAGTTTGGGACAGAAAGAGAAAGCTGAACTTTAGCAAAAAACTGTTTATTGTTAATTATTTTGATTTAAAGTAAATGGAAGGAAATGATTTAAATTCAGGGCTCTGACAGGGAGGAACTGGATTTCTTTTCACTGTTTTTGGAAGAAGTCCAGTTGTTTTGTGTCGACGCAGCGAGGGCCACCATGACGGGACCCCAGGAAGTCTGAACACTTGAGAAGCAACTCTGATCTCTCCTATGGAGAAACTTCTTTCTACACTCAAATTCAACAAATAAACACTTAAGAAATAAAACTCACTGCCTCTAATTCAGTTTGTTTGCAACATAGACACATCTTGTCTCCTGAGACAAAAACATTAATTAATTCACTGAACAACAGAAAGGGGACTCTTCACGCTGAGATCTCTCTTTGTTGACTTATCTACGTGACAAGAGACCAAATCAGCGCTTTAGTTTAGTCACAGAAACCCAAATCCCTCCGCTGGCTCTTTCTTCACTTTCTCATGTTAATTGATTCATTTTGAGAACTTTGGTCTTGGTTTAAGTATCAAGTCGCTGTTTAAAGTCATTGTGGAGGGAAGGGTGATTTATTTTCCATTACATAAGACAAGCAGAATAAAAGCTGGTTATGTAAACACCCGTTAATCCCAGAAAAGCAATCGTGGATATTTGCCAATCATGCCGCCGGTAAATGAAGCAGCCAGCATGTTGCATGTGAGCAGGGTGAGTCTGCACCTCCACAGTTCCTGTCTGAAACTCGTCTGCAGACTTTCTGCTAAATGGAGCCACGCACATTTATCTGCACGTGAAACCACCAGCCCTACATTCAAGTTTTCATGTACATTAGTGGGAATACATGTGGAAGTCAAAGCCTGGTTTTAATGCAGAAAGTAAACATTTATGATTTGATCTTTATTAACACCTGTGGCTTCTCCGAAGCAAAATCCACTGACCTAATAACCTAAATAACTTGAGCCGTCTCATTAGTTTCCAAACACCAATTAATCAGTTGAACGTCAAGACAATTTGTGGTTTCATGTCCTAATCAGTTGCTAGGCAACCAGCTATTTCATCTCCGCCCAACTTCACGTTTAACTGATGAAAACCTGTTGAATCCTCGTTTCACTGCAGCGCTGGTTGAACCAGATATTTCATCTTTATGTCGGTGAAGTAGTTTTACATGTTGAGGCCGGGTGTCTCTCAATGTTTTGTTGTCTGTTTTGACACGGGGCAAATAAATACCCGAAGGAGAGGAGAATGCAATGTTCTTCATCCGTATGAGTCACTGCTCCCAACGTTTGGCTGAGCTCATGGAAAGCACGCAGTGTTTGGTTTCTTTTATGGATGATTGAGACTCGCAGCTGATCGATTTCTCTCAAAGTTTGAATATTATGGAGGATTTTAATACAGAGGTGTTTGTGTATGTTCTGTAATGTGCCTCAGAGTGTGAAGTTTATTTTATTACTGCATCAGTGCACAGTGGCGTGGAGACGATCCTCATCTTCTACTAGGAAAAATAATCTGGGTTTAGGTGAGGTGAGATGGATAAATCAGTTTTATCAAATTTTTTGATTCAATCTTTGGAAAATCTGGATTTGTTTTTTTCAGTCTATTGTGATGTCATCACGCTCTTGGCCGCCATCTTGTTTTACTCGCTGCTATATATCTTCTATTTATTTGGAGTTTGGAGTCAGGTAAACTCTATGATGAAATGCAAGAGTTTAAATTAAAAAAATTAATATGAAATTGTAACGTTACAAAAATAACATCCATATTACCAGAATAAAACTGTAAAATTTGTAGAATGAACACAAAACAATAATTATTCAAGCATAATTTTAGGATCTTCTTCTGGTAAAATTACATCTTTATCTAATATTCTGACGATATTCTTGAGTAATAATTAAATAATAAAAAGTCTAAGATTAAAGCCTCTTTTTGACAATATTGCCTGTCATTTGTAAATTATGTTTTAGAAAGTAAAGTGAGGGAAAAATGGATTATAATCTGCAATAGGACATGAAAACAATCAGAAATGGCATTTTTCAGCCGTGTCGCCCATCGCTGTCAGCCTGTCAGATAAAGGAGGCGACATTTTTGACTTTAAGTTACTGAGGCTGAAAATTTAAATCAGCATCTTCATAAAGCTTAAAGCAGCAGCAGCAACCATAAAATAATCCAAAGTTTCCTAATAAAATAAACAACTCAGACTTGACAAAATACAGTGAATCAGCACAGGAAGGTGATAAAACATCCCAAATCATTACTCATCATGGAAACTTCACAACCGACCTCAAGTAACGTGGGTTCAGTTCCTTCCTCCTTTTACTTTAATTTCCAAATAAATTCAAACTTCCATACTCAAAAATAAGACTTTTGACCACTGAGAACAAGTCCAGTTTGAGCTGTGACGTGATTATTCTTAATATTATTATTAATGTACCTTCTCTTGTCTTTGCACACATTTTCCTTCCACTCAACTTTCTGATATTCTCCCTGTGGGCTGCCATTATCATTAGCAATAATCTTTTGGGGTTACCCTCCTTGTTGGGGTGTATAATACAGTTAAAAGATAACATTTGTTTCTTAAAAAAAAAAAATATATATATATATATATATATATATATATATATATATATATATATATATATATTATTTTATTTTATTGGTCTTATACACTGAATTTTGGATTTTCATTAGCTATAAGCTATTATCATCAAAATGACCAGATATAAACACATGCTCTGTATGAGTATTTCAATAAATTACATAAATAAATTATATTTTAATGTCTGCAGATGTAGATTTAAACTAGTTTGGCTATCAGAGGACAAAACAATGGCAATCAAAAGATCTGGTGATCAGAGGGAAACGCTTTTGTTTCACACAGAGTTTTTAAAAAGCCACATCTTCGACCCGTGTCTTACTCTACCAAAATTAAAAACAGGCTTATTCACTCAATTATCTGAATAGTGTGTTTAGTAAAAAGAAAGAAAGGTTTTGTTTTAAGATGAGAATAAAACAGCCGCCATGAAAAGCATCAAGGTTCTCCGTTGGTTGTTGACTCATCTCTGCTGGAGCGTTGTCACTTAAAACCACCGTCCTCTATAAGTAATGACTATATCTGGTGTTTTCCCCAAGAACTTTTCAGACTAAAAATAAACCGATGACTAATCGTGTGTGTAGGTTTAAAAAAAGCACTTGTTTCCTTTGAGTAAATTATTCCAGTCAGCGTCTTTTATCAGCGTTTTTATCACTGAAAAAACACAAAATCTTATCAAGTAGTTTTAGTCTAGTTTGTAGCGCAAATATCTTAGTTAACTCAAAATAAGACAAAACTAACTCAGGAATAACTTTTCACCAAGATGTAGGAACTTGTTTTAAGTCAGTAATTTCTTAATATTGATTAAAAAGTACTTGTTTCACTTATTACATGAGGAAAGTGTTAAAGTGAATTTATCTGCCAATGTAACTAGTAAATTTTCGTCAATAATAAGGAATTATTTACTTAAAACCAGCTGTTAAATGTTGCTGAAAAGTTACTTGTAAGTTTGCTTTACTTATTTCAAGTGAAGATCTTTTGCACTAGAAACTAGACCAAAACACACCTGGCAACATTTCGTATTTTACCAGTGATGTTTGATTCCAGCCGCACTCGTTTCCTTTGAGTAAATTATTCCAGTCAGCGTCTTTTTCTATCTGTGTTTTTATCAGCACACTGCAAAAACACAAAATCTTACCAGGTTTTTCTGTCTAGTTTCTAACGCAAATATCTTAGCATACTTGAAATAAGACAAAACTAACTTAGAAGTAACTTTTTAATAAGATATGGGAACTTTTTTAGGTCAAAAACTCCTTAATATTGATGAAAAAGTACTTGTTTTTTGGTAAATTGTTTCACTTATACATGGGGAAAATGTATTGTTATAAGTGAATTTATCCTCCAATGTAACTAGCACTTTTTATCAATATTAAGGAATTATCAACTTAAAATAAGCTCATATATCTTACTTGTATGTTTATGTGAACTGAGATATTTGCTCTAGAAACCGGACCAAACACCACTTGGCAGGATTTTGTGTTTTTGCAGTGATGTTTGGCTCCAGCAGCAGTCAGGTGTCCAGCGTCAGGATTAGATGATTTCATTGTGTTTAAGCATCAGAGGCCCTGCCCTCTCTGCGTCACGAGTTTGTGTAGCAATCGAAAAGAGGAAGAAAGCCCAGACAGGCTGCGTGAAGCCACAGCCTCCTGTGACGTCACATCATGTCATGTTAGATCCTGTAACGACGCGCGGCGATCAGGTAGGACTGGTTCAGTCGCATTCTGACCGCCTTCCTCCCTCCTCCTGGCTTTAAAGACTTTGTTTTCCACCTGTTTACAGCTCTTCCTCAGATGGTCTTCCTCTCTCGGAGTCGTCATGGATTACTCCAAACCGTTCTCGGAGCTCAACGAGCAGCTGAGGCCTCGGCTGGCCTCCAGCGACCTGCTTCACTCCTCCCTGTGCAGACTGGAGGAGAGGAAAGCCACACCATACACAACGACCGTCCTCCCGGCAGAACCAGAACCACAGATGGACCCAGAGGATCTAGAAGAAGATCTGATCTGCAGCAGCACTGACGAGGGGCTCTGCTCTGATCTGATGCCTTTCATCAACTCCTGCTTCAACTCTGACCTGAACGTAAAAGACGAGGATGAGGCCAGCGACAGCCGCAGCATCACTCAGTCCGAGGAGACGGACAGTCCAAGCGAGCTGCCGTCGGAGGAGGCGATGGACTCTTTAAAGGCCGGAGCCGGGACTGGACCGGGAGACAGCCCCTTCCAGAGGTTCTACGCCGACAAAACCTTACCGGACCTGATCAGCACCGGCAGGCCGCTCAGCAGGCGCAGGACGCTGACACACGTCTCCGACACGGTGAGGCATCAAACTCACCACGGGTCCAAACTCATCTTCATTTTCAGCTTTAGTTTATTTTGTTTGTGTGTATTTGAAATATGCAAATTTGTATATGTCAGCAGGAAGGTGGTTCAAATAAAAACACAAAATTACAAAGTTACAAAGAAAACACCATGAAGTCAACAGTTGATCAAACATTATGTTTTATGTGAAAAGGGGGCAGATACACTGTAAAAACACAACATCTTACCAAGTATTTCTGGTCTAGTTTCTAGTACAAATATCTTATTATACTTGAAGTAAGACAAAACTAACTTAGAAGTAACTTTTCCGCAAGAAATAGGAGCTTGTTTAAGTCAATTATTTCTTAATATTGATGACGAAGTACTAGCTCCATTGGCAGATTATTTCACTTAAAATATCTTGTCATACATGAAATAATCTTCTATTATTAGCACTTTTTAATCATTATTAAGGAATAATTTACTTAAACCAAGCTCTTGTATATTGCTGAAAAGTTCCTTGTAAGCTATTTTTATCTTATGTTAACTGTACAAAGATACTTGCAGTAGAAACTAGACAAAAATACTCAGTATTTGATGTTTTTGCAGTGTAGATGCTGGAATAAATTCAGATTGACCTCTGACCTGGACCTCTCCAGTTAAAAGTCATGACATCTTTTTTTAAGGGTCGGTAGTTTTTTTTTTTTAATCTTTTTACTTTATTCTACTATCTGATGTGTTTTATTGCTTGTTTAATCTTATTTCACCCACAGTTGTAAAAAATTTATATTGCAAAGGGATAGCTGCTGCTGGAGGCTACTTGCTGCTACAGCCCTTCAATATTTTTCAGGAGTTACACAAAATATTTAGAAAGTAAAAAAAAAAAGAACAGAGGTAAAACTCTGCAGTAAATATGATTTACTTTTGCATACAGGAAGGTTTCTAGAGATAAACCTGTAAAAGAACATTTCTGTTGAAAACAGTTTTGTCCTTTATAAATATATTTGCATATTGGTGTGTCTTCAGTGTATTACGGTACTAGTTCTTGTTAGTGTTTATGAGCCAGAACAACTGCATTTTTCACCCATAGTTTCACTCAGGCATCTAGATTAGCAATTTCTGTTTACAACGAGTTAAAATGTCATGAAGTTCATCCTCTTAGGCAATAATTACCTGCCTGCCTTGCTAACATGCTTAAATTGTGTGTTGTTGCGTTGCTTGATAGCTCAAAGAAGTCCGCAGGGAAGTGGAGCTGTCCCGCAGGAGGAGCATCAAGCTGAAGGCTCAGGTGGACAAACTGCAGGGAAGCACCGACGGACCCGGCTGGAGTCAGCACCGAGAGAGGGTGAGGCTCGTAGGCAAAGCCGGGACACGGCATACCTCTGCAAAGCTCTTTATAACGTCGGTTTGATCTTTATTGCAGGTCACAGACGAGGTTCTGTCGGTTCTAAGGCTGCTGCAGCCGCTGATCGCGTCAGAATCCGGCCGACCCGAGCCACGAGGCGGGGAGAACCGCCTGGACTCTGCCCTGTCGGAGCTGAAGAATGTGGCTCGACAGCTGGCAATCAGCCATACCAAGCATGTAAGAGCCACACCCTGCCTTGAAGTTGTTCACTCTCGATGTATTTATTCATTCTTAAAGTTTTCCATCATTACAATCAGTTTTTTAATCAATGTATAAATATACCAACAATTATTGTCTTTTTGAAAGGGAAACTTCTAAGGACAATTTCACACAATTCCGATTTTTTTGTGAAATCGGACCTTTTTTTTTTTGGCGTGGTAGATCCCACTTCCAAATATATGCGACGTGTATGTGCTCTCCCCAGCGAACATGCGCAGTAGAGAGCGCGATAACGTCACACGTAGCGAGCGTGTGACGTTTTCGCGCTTGTTTTCACCTACCGCCATTAAAAAAAAGTGCTCGGTGTTTGCGAAAGTAAACGTGTTTGTTAATGGTGTAGCATATCTTACGAGTTTGAAGTTGATGTCCGTCCCGAGCCAGCATATTAACAACTTATTCCTCATTATTGTCCGCCATGGTTGTTGTTTTTCTTGCGCGAAGCAGGCGGGATAGTACGGAGCCCCCCAGGGGACATGGGGAATTTTTTTTCTTTTGCGTTCCCTCGCAAAACGTTTTGCGAGGGAACCATTCGGCCACGAACACAATAGAGACACAATCAGATGACTTATTACCCCGCGATAATAACTCAATAGTCCATGGAAAACCCTTATAAGCTTATATTAAAGCAGAAAGTACGGCGGCCACCGTAAAAAAGGCTTACAGTATTCAATTATGCCGCATGAACTGATCAGTAGATTATTGCGAGGGAACGCAAAAGTATTGCGAGGGAACGCAAGAGAAAAAAAAAATCCCAATGTCCCCTGGGGGGCTCCGTAGGATAGTGACGTTTTGTTGAGTATCAATGATGTTCAGATTCAGATCTCATTAAGGAAAAAACAAACGTCGGATTGGGTCACTTCAGGCTGCAGTGTGAATGTAACCTTTATAATCTGAAATGGTTTGCAGCCTGTAACAGATTGTCATCATTCAGCTCTATCCTTTTTTCTGTTAACTCACTTCCCCTGTATCTGCTAGGGAAAAGCTTCGCTATGGGATACTGCTGCTGCTATCATGTTTCACATTTGGGGTTGGTCTGTTTAGGTTACAAAATACTACTAATATTTTCCAATAAATTATTTTGTAGTGTATCTCTCCCCCTGTGCTATTGTGGGCTTGGTGCTCAGGATTAAGTTCACTGTTTATTTTTTGCCACACAAAGGGTTTTACATCAAGGTGAAAATGTTTATTTTTTTTTCTAACCTGACAGAAGTTTGTGTTTCCAATTTGACGAAATGTGAAAAGGATGAATACTTTTGGTAGTTTCACCTGCATTCCTTTAGTTTCGGTTGATTTCAGTCGGCATGTCGCTCACAAGAGTGTTTTCTCAGCTCATTCCTGAGAAATGAATGAGCTGAGACAAAAGTGGAGACTAGTTTACACAGAAAACTGCTTTTTTGTATACTTTTTAAAACATCAGTGGTTGAAACAAACAGAATAAAAAAGTAGGAGCTTAGAAAGAGATTTCGTGTATAAAAACAAAACAACCATAAGACATCCCTGGCTCTTATTCCTTTAAACAAGTGATTAAGATCCAAGTTATTTAAAGATGGTTTCACTTTTGTAAAGATAAAGGATAACTGATCCGTTTTGGCAGGGCACCAAAATCATCATATCCTCAAAATTTCCCCTGAAGCAGCTTTTGAAAGGCCTGCGTGATCTGGTGAAGCATTATTCACTGAAAAATGGATCGCTGAGATGGGGACTCCACCCAGGGGGTTAAGCTCAGCTATGTGGTCTGACAAGTTTATGCCTGAAAGCATCTGAGATTCTTGTTGCTCTGCGTCAATTATTAAAGAGGAAGTCATAAACTGGGTTATGATTTACTAGTGATGCAAGGTGTTGACAATCTAAAGTTAATTGCTGTTATCAATCAACTAACAAATAACTGATAAGCAGCCATTTTCTTAAAAACCAGAGTATTCTCTTTTATGGCAAGATTTGATTGTGTATGACTTATTATTTAGGGGCGTTGTACACAAAAACAAGGAAGAGTACATTTATGTCAAAAATTTCAGAAATGTTTTAGAAAAAACAAGGACATGTCTGAGCTTCAGAAGTCAAACATTGGTGAAATAAAACAGAAATTCTGAGATTAGCTTTTGGAGCTCAGAAATTTCCTTTTGTTCTAGAACATTTTGGATTTTTTTGGTGGAAATGTACTTTTTTTTTTTTTTTTTTTTTATTTACAACGATCCTTATACGTTGTCATATCTTTCCATAACATAAAGGCTATTTGATTCAAATAAAATGTGATCCATGCTTGTTATGTGTTTTTTGTTGTTGATGTTGAATGTGTGAACCGCAGGAGGAGTAGATGCAGGGAACTGCAACTAATCCAAATAAGATTTTGTAACTAATCCAAATAAGAAACAACTAATTTAAACTGAACTGTGTTTTTATAATGCCTCTTATGGTTGATTCTCCGTTCAGGATTCAAAATCTGGAGTAAGTGGAGCAGAGGAGAGTGCTGTCCTGCAGCAGGCTCTGAGGGACAGAGACGAGGCCATAGAGAAGTGAGTTCCCACACAAACTGTCACACTGCTTTTTGTCGTTTTTCCCCAAATCAAGACTTCAGGCAGAAAACGGAAGCTGAAAGCCGTAAATCTATTCTAAGGAGTGATTCATTTCTTCTGTTTTTGCTGCACAGGAAGAAGGCGATGGAGGGCGAGGTGCTACGGAGTAAGACGGAGATGATGGCGCTGAACAACCAGCTGCTGGAGGCGGCACAGAAACGTCTGGAGCTGTCGCTGGAGCTGGAGGCCTGGAAGGTAAACCAGAGACGGGTTCAATGTTCGGCAGAAGCAGAGGAAGGGTGTGTTCTTTTGGTAAACACAGAACTAAAGTCAACAGAGAGTAAAACGTGAAACTCACCAAGAAAAGCTTGGAAATGTTGAGCAGAAACAAAAAGTGACTTCGAAGATTTTAATAAAGGCCAGGTTAGGAGATAAATGACGCAGGCAGAAACTCCAATTAAAACTAATTTACATTGCAATGAGCATCTGACGCTCGTTAGCAGCAGCTGGTATTTGGCCTCAGGGTTTTGTTCACCCTGTTTGCACTGAGCTTCCTGCACCATGTAGTAAAAACACACAACACAGAGCTGGGTCCACAGCTTTAGCAAATTTACACCAAGAGATATTTTATGGACAGCTATTATATGAAATTAATTATGGATTAAGTTTTAATTTCAAATAATGGTATAAAATAATTAGAATAGGACATTTTAACAAGACACTGAAATGCATTTCCAACTGATGGGATAGTATGGAGCTAAATTGGGGCCATAAAGTTTGTTCAAATAAAAAAAATCTGAAACTGATAAAAACGTTCTCACTCTGTAAAGTAGCTTTACATTTTTTCAGTTAAATTTTTTTTTTCATACTTTGAATTTCAAAACTTTTTTCAGTTTATTTTTTTTTTTAATTTAGCTTAATTTTATTTTATTTTTTTTGAACAAACTTTATGGTCCCGATTTAGCTCCATAAGTAGCTGTTAAACCCTTTTAGATTTTGTCATGTTATAGCTCAAAACTTCTGTGTTTTTGTGGGATAGATCAGCAGAGTAAATAGGACAACAAATCATGTCTTTATGGGAGACAACTATTTAAAAAAGGCAAGGACTAGATAGATTTGCTATATCTACTTTCTGTAAATTCTCACCTTCTCTTTTTGCTCTTTGAGGCGTAAAACATTTACAGCTTTGTCCGTTTTTCTAATAACAGTGAGTCAATCTGCTGCTGGACCAGTTTAACATTCATGCAGACAGTGTTTCATTGAGAAAAATTTCACCAACATGCTCCCAAAACAGTTTGAATAATTCAGATTTAATGGTATAAGTGTGTAAATAATTTTCCCTTCAATTCTTTTTTTTTAATTTAACATGAGTAATATGAGAATCTTGTTACTAATAGATACATTTTTATTCATCTTCTGCATGGGAGTTTGAGAAGAATCAAGAATATGTTTAGTCATTGTTTTTCATGTAGGTGTGTTTGAGTACACCCAGTTTATTCATTCACTAAAGAGCACAGCATTATCATTTGTTATTGATTATTGCCTTTACACTCATGCACTGAGAAAATATTTAACATAAAAAAACATTAAATGAGAAGATCGTCAATTTATATTTCACTTTCAAAAGCAAGGTAGACAAAAGAAAGTGTTATTTTAAACGTTTAATAAAATATACCCCTCATATAAAAAAATTACATCTGTATGGGATTATGATATTTATAATTTAACATGGAAAATTTGAAAGCAAAGTGTTTGTCACTTTAATAAACACGCTACTGCGCTTGACTTGACGACCGTAATGTGTAGATGTGATCGTCTCCTGTATGGATGTGATGTGGAATTTGGTGTGTTTCTGTTCAGTCAAAAAAATAAAAAGAGGCGACATAAACACCTTTACTATCTGACAGATAGTAGAGCAAAATATACATCAAGCCTAAAAACCTGAAACTGTAACGGACTGAATGTTTCAGTGTGTTTTTAGTGTTGAATCTAGAAACTTAAAGCGCCGTTGTCGTCAGTTGCTATGGCAATGAGTCTGCGCATAACGAAACCGACACAGAAAGCAAGGAGAAAAATGTGATTCTGAGTCGTTTTTTGCGCTATTTTTTAATTTTATTTTTTACCTTTGCTGTGGTGTACTGCATTTAATTAATAATACCAACATCTTCAGGTTTTATTTAGTTAACTGAATTGCTACGGATAGAGTGTAAAAAGATGATCTTTTTGCCCTCCGGCACTGTGCGCATGCGCGAAATTTCCGGCCCATAGAATCAATGTTTCTTATTAAAGTTTTACAGAAGCAAACGACCTCTCTTGATACAAGAGGCACATATATCATTGGCTCTTAACATTGTTTTCTCTCTTGGCTCTCCT
>NW_015112991.1:242011-253605 GCF_001443285.1 Poecilia latipinna
ATGTTTCAGTGTGTTTTTAGTGTTGAATCTAGAAACTTAAAGCGCCGTTGTCGTCAGTTGCTATGGCAATGAGTCTGCGCATAACGAAACCGACACAGAAAGCAAGGAGAAAAATGTGATTCTGAGTCGTTTTTTGCGCTATTTTTTAATTTTATTTTTTACCTTTGCTGTGGTGTACTGCATTTAATTAATAATACCAACATCTTCAGGTTTTATTTAGTTAACTGAATTGCTACGGATAGAGTGTAAAAAGATGATCTTTTTGCCCTCCGGCACTGTGCGCATGCGCGAAATTTCCGGCCCATAGAATCAATGTTTCTTATTAAAGTTTTACAGAAGCAAACGACCTCTCTTGATACAAGAGGCACATATATCATTGGCTCTTAACATTGTTTTCTCTCTTGGCTCTCCTCAGGAGGACTTTCAGCGGCTCCTCCAGCAGCAGGTGCTGAGCCAGCAGCTGGCAGAGCAGCAGGCCCAGAATAAATCTTCTCGCAAGGGCCTGTTGCGGAGAAACAAGCAGCCTCCCATCCAGCGGCCGGTCATCTTCCCGTACACGTCACCTGCACCTCCCACCACCAATTCCAACCAGATCTTTGTGAACAAATCTGCCAGTTCTCCTCCTCTAACTCCCAGCATGCCTGCTTCTCCGCTCGCTTCTGCTTCCAGCAGCGGGACGCGCACCTGGCGGGACAAGCTGAAGAAGAGCAGGCCTCGCCTCGGGTATCAGGACGCAGCCGAGCAGGAGAAGGAGTGGGGCAGGGCAGACGATGGCTTCCAGGCGGTTTCGCTCGACTGAAGCCGTCAGGACATTTAATAGACTGGATCTTTCTAAAGACTCATGGATTAAAAACATGCTGCTTCTTCATTTGACTGGTCAGGATGATGGGAGTCCAGTTCGACACCAGAAAGCCGGTCTCACATGAATCTGCTGAGCTTTTAGTTTTGATGTGACTCAGGTTTGAAGAGGAGACATTCTCCAGTCCAGGAATAGAGAAATATTTAGTAAGTAGTTATATTTACTCGATCTTGCTCTAGTTGCATGTCGGGACTCTTGAATTGTTGTGAGCAGAAACCAAGTTAACTATTATGAGAAAAACAAGCACATATTTTTCTCCAGTCCTGTTTGTCAAATAGTAAAGAATATATTGACAACGTGCTACAACCTATTAGAAATGCTAACAACTTCTGATACTTTTCACAGAGTTTTGGATGCACAATTAACCTGAATTAATTTTTTTCCAACTCAAAATTACAAAATCAACAAACCATGTAAACTACAATCTAAAGCATTCAGGATGTTTTTTCAGCCTTCGTTATTTATTGATAATGTAAGTGGAGGCTGTGCTATGCCGTGTTGGTGTATTTGTAAAAAAGGGTTTTGCTATTATGACCATTTTATGGTTTCTGAATAATCAGAACTATTCTTTTATTTTATTGACATCTTCAACAAATGAGTATTTTCTTAATAATGATGTAATTTTGATCAAAATTACAGAAATAAATAATCTTACATACTTTGTGGTTCAAGCAATAAAAAGTGCTTGTCAATACCGTAACTATTGCTTGTCAAGTCCTATGAAATGACCGATTGTGACCCGTGTTTTAAATAACTCAGAGCCACCTGGTGCTCAAATATAATTTTTATTAGAACATCACATTTCAGTGAAGCAGACTATGAGCAGATTTGATAAATTATTGCTTATTGAAGCAAGTAAGTTGGAAATGAAAGATGAAAATCAGTTTTCATAAAACAGCTTCTTCTGACTTCAGTTAAAAAAAAAAAGAAATTGATGCTGAAAATGATCAAGTCTTCCCTCTGCAACAGCGTACACACTGAAGGGTGTTGGCTTCAAGTATGGTGTGTTCACAGACCTGAAAAGAATTGGATTCCTAAGTTTCTGACTTTTCTGCCAAACTGAAGAATAATAAAAAAAAAACTAAATTTTAATCTCCAGATAATTTTGTCAAAACCAATAGTATTTAAAAAGATTCAAGCAGCTTGATAATTAATTTTCTGCTGGAAAACATGTTTTGCACCTTGGATCTGTTGCTAATCGTGCAAAACATTACTGAATACCGTAACATGTAAAGAACCTAAAAGTACAGTTACAACTTGGTATAAATAAATACATTTTTACTGAAAAGCTCAACATTTTTACAGGTTTTAGACATTTTATTGTATAATATCTCCAGCAATTTATATATATTTATATATAATCCACTCCTATATGGATGTAGTGAACATTTAAAATTTATATATTTCCATTATTCAGAGTAAGTGCCTCCACTGGGGGACATGTTGAACAAACAAAGGTGTACACAGCACAGAAAGGTAACAGCTGAAAAGGCATGCGCATAGTGTCAGAGAATACAATCCTGACCAAATCATTACAGTCTTCAAACAAACCCATGTTGGCAGACAGTTCTCCTTTTAAATATTTTTTAAACTACAAAATCTGCATTCAAATGTCCCCCTGACAATCTCTTAAATTGTGCCACAACACAAATCCATCCTGCGGGAGGAGGATTTAATCGTTGAGGTTTATAAAAATAATTTAAGTCAGTATAATTTAATTTAATCTGAGTTTTTTTTTAGTCTTTTTCTCTATTCAAACATAAAACACTGATTGTAGTAAACATTTAGTGCTTTAAATGTTAATTCACACAGACCTGGCAACCCAGCTGCCAATCTAAAAGTCTACTGAACATCGCTATAGAATCTTATTAAAGTTTTACAGAAGCAAACGACCTCTTGACAAAAGAGGCTCATACAAATAAATGAACAACACCCTGCTTATTCTCACATGTGGCAGTTTCACTACTGGAACAAACTCATCGACGCAGAGGAGACTGAAATTAAATCAAAACCACTGCGATTGGGAACCTACATATGTCGCTGCAGCATATATACTTTGTGATATATTCACTTAGCCTTGTGCCTTATTCATAAAGATAACTGGAATACACGGGCAGTAAACAGGGAAAACACTGACCAACTACAGAGACACAACAATGTCACCACG
Organism: Poecilia latipinna; assembly: GCF_001443285.1. NCBI lineage: Eukaryota > Metazoa > Chordata > Actinopteri > Cyprinodontiformes > Poeciliidae > Poecilia > Poecilia latipinna. The sequence goes on from NW_015112991.1 coordinate 245,038, forward strand.
GCTTGTCGCCAGACACAAAGGAAAAATGAAGACCGAGCGTTTCAAGTCGCAGCCTGAGAGAATCAGGAAAGAGTTTGTGTTAATACTGCATTGAAAAAGTTTCAGCTTGAATCCAGTAGATAATAAATATGTTGCGCTCTGAGGGGTTGTTTTTACAACGAATTAACCGACCAGCATCGAACATTCTTAATAAACCACTATTACGAACCACAAAGTTACAGTACGGACCAGAGTTTGGTCCAAAACCTCCTCAGATACAGTTTTTATTTTACCGCAGTGCTGCTTTAACTCACATCCGCAAACACAGAAAACACTTCCCTCACAAAACGGACATACATACAGCGGCTCTCGCAACTCTGCACATAACCAACTTATTTTGAATTTTAATGCAACTTTTGTTTGACGTAATAATCAAGTCTGCATACGTGAAGCACTTTTTGACTGAATTTCAGCTTTTAGTTTTCTATCATTTACAGTAAAACTGGTGAACCTGAAGTCAAGCTAATTTCTATCCATTGGCCTAAAAAGGTTCCTATATGAAGGTGATGTTCAGAGAAAAATCCACATTATATGAAAAGCATGGCTCTAGGAAGACAGTCTGAAGTAATCAGAAAATTCTGCGATTCAAAAACATTTGATGCAAAGATAAAAGCCAAGCTTATAAGACAGAAATGAAGGACCAGTAGAGGCATCCGACAAGAACTGGGAGTTTTCTACGATTTGCTGGGGAACAGCCTGGGATCCTCTGTTTGTTTGAGTTAAAGATTAAAGTAAAAAAAAAAAAAGAAAGGGGCATTTTATTAATAAAACTTTGGTTTAAAGAAATAAAAACTGAGTTTCAGGGCTTGGCACAAAGCAACACTACATAGTGAAACATGGCAGTGGCAGCATCATGACATGGGGTTACTTCGCTTCATGTTAAAGAAATTATGAACATCAGTGAGTTTTGGGCTGTGGAGGGTCGATGTCAAATATGGTTAAGTCAAGACGAGGGGTTGTGAGTCTTTCTAAAGCAGACTAAGAGCTGAAATTAAATCAAAAAGTGCTTCAATTTGTTTGAATATTTGGACTTTCTCTGTAACAGATTTCCATTTTCCACTAGAAATGAACAGGATTTGTGTCCCCATGATGTTTACAATGATTTATTACACTGCAAAAACAATATTTTACCAAGTATTTTTGGTCTAGTTCCTAGTGCAAATATCATCGTTCACTTCAAAAAGGACAAAACTAATTAAGAAGCAGCTTAGCGAGATATAGGAGCTTGTTTTAAGTCAATTATTTCATAACAATGAAAAATGCTAAGGAATAATTTCACTTATAATGAGATGTTTTTCCTACCATCTGCAAGTTGAAGTAGTACTTTTTCATCAATATTTAAGGAATTTTTAGCTTAAAACAAGGTAACTTAGTTAGTTTTGTCTTATTTCAAGTGTAGAAACGAGACCAGCCATACTTGGTAAGATTTTGTGTTTTTGCAGTGCATCCTTTCATGGCTTTCTAAATAAGGTGTGTAAACTTTTGCGATCCACTGTAGAAGAACAAAAAGACAGTACAGTGCAAATGACAGTTTCTTTGGATTAGTACATTACCTCCAAAAACAACCCCATGATGTTAAACGGATCTATAAACAGGTCAACTGAAACGTATCTACAAGCTGGATAATCTACGACCACTAATAAATTAAAATCCTCTACGCAGAACGACTAATGGCTTTAAAAATAAGAACTGACTGCTGCAAAAGAGAGCGGGTTTGGTCCTGTTATGGCGAATATTAGGATCGTTATCGTCGTCTCCGCTCCACGCTCAGAGGCGCTGTAGAGAGTCCGCAGGCGCGGCCGGAGGCGGCTAAGACTGGAGGAAGGAGATGATGGAGCTGATGAAGTCCAGAGGCTTGTCAGCGTGAATCCAGTGGCTCGCGTCTGGGATGTACTGGATGTCGGCGTTGGGGAACAGCCTCTGGATCTCTGGGTAATCGTCGGAGCTGCGAACAGCAGCGGAAAGAAAAGCACAAAGATGGTCGTAGTTTCAAAGTTAAAGTGTTACAGTTTGAAAACTACTAAAAGTTTCAATTATTAGTGTAAGTAACCCAAAATTAAACTCCTTATTTGTTTGCATCCCCTTTTTAGTGCTTATTGTTGCTACTTTGTTTTATTTATATAATCTATGGTTAATTTTATTGGTTTGATGCTTTTATTTTGATAGGACAACTTCTGCTGTATTTATTAATGAACTGCAGCTTAAAATAATATTAAAATATTTATTTTTACAAAATAAATATTTATTTACTTTGTAAAATAAAAATGCATATTTTTTATTTTAAATTAAAACCATGATATTTTTTTACCTTTAAGTTTCTTCTTAGTTTAAAATCAGATATAAAAGCACAAAAATTATCCTGAATAAATTTGAATTATATCTATAATGTTATTGCATTTAGAAATGAGTTAAAATGACCAAAGTTTGTAAATGCAGAACAGATTTCTCTGCAATGGCTCCAATCAAAAGAAAACTTCTCTAATAACAAACCAGAGCAACATGCTAACAGCAAATTACTAAAGTATAAAATCAAATGTCTATTATCCTCATTGGAAGATAAATGTTTCTGTGATGTTTTCTACCTGATATAAGCAGAACTGGCTCCGCCCAGAAACAGCGTTGGCCCCTCGTAGACGGAGTCCAGTCTGGGGAAACTCATGATTTCCTCCAGGTGAGCTGCGATGGCCTCCAGGTTGACCCTCCAGGAGTAATGTCCGTTCTCCTCCACCAGGTTGGTCAGCAGGAACTGGCGCACAGAGTGCTCCTGTGCAGAGACGAAGGGAGGAAATTACATTTTGTTATTACAGGGGACAGAGTACAACGCAAAGTTTTAACCAAAGATAAAACTGAGTTTGTCCAGTTTTATCACCCAAATCAGCTTTCCTTCTTTCTTAAACTTGGCTAAATACAGCGAGTGTTTTAAAAGAAAGTGACCCAAATTCTGGTCTAATTACTGAAAATAAATGTATTCAGTCGAACCCAAAAGAAGCTGAAAACTAGATCTCTTCCTTTCAAGACAGAAAATGTGCAAAATCTACTATGGCGTACAAGGGTAACTAAGGAAAAAAAGTGGTAAATTTCTGCAAAAAACCTCTGAAGTTTTGAGAGTAATCTCAGACATTTTCTAGAAAAAACAAGGACATTACTTACTGGGAACAAAAAATCTGATTTTTAGATTAGTATCAGAAATTGTCTACAAAAAAAAACAACAAAAAAACAAAACAAACAAAAAAAAAACAGTAGGAAATGTCTGAATTTCAAATGTCAAAATGTTTGAGTTTTTTATTTTTTGAAAATTTCCAAGTTTTCTAAAATAATTCTGAGCTTAATCACAAAACTTCTGAGTTTTTGGCAGAAATTTACTAATTTTCTATGACTACAATGACCCTGATATATGGAGAAAAGTACATAAAAAAGTGCAAAATTTCTGCCAAAAAAATAACATTTTGAGAGTAATATCAGGAATTTTCAAGAAAAAACAGGAAAAATAAAAATCAGTTTAAATGAGTAATACAATTCCTCATTAATATTGATGTACTGTAGTCTCTCCCACAAGTTATACATTCTTTAAATATCTTGTCTGCACTAAATGAAAATTAATATATATTGACTGCACTGCATAAAATAATAAGTAATTTAAAGAACGGCGACAGTATGGTTGTCGCTTCACTACACGTCTAAATAAAGGAGATTTTTCTCAATAAAATACTCAAGTTCATCAAACTAACACAAAACCAAAACAAGATTTTAAAAAAAGCAACTGGACTTCAGTTCTTGTAATTAAGTTGTTCTGTTTTTAAATCTTTTTGTTTTTTCCCCTCATCGGTGTGAAACTTACCTGCGACTCGTTTAACCTGCCTGACTCTCCCTCTCTCTCTGCTTCCAGCTCTGTTCTCTGTTCGTTTGCCTAACAACAGCATGACGAAACAACTTCATAAAAACTTCAGCCATTTAGAATACGGTGTTAACTTCCCTTTCAAAATACAAAATTCTTCTTACATACTTGCCCTTTTCCTGCACTGAAAAATGATCAGATGTTATTTATTGCTGCTGCATTTGCTGTCATGACTGGCTAATAAAAAACACAAACACACTCCATGTTACCGGCACAGCAGGAGAGAAGAAGCATGTATTACTTGAATTGAAGTTATTACAGCTAACAGTATTAAATTAACAGTATTAGGTTCAAAGGGGAGTATTAAGTAAAATCAAATGTTAAAATGTTGGGTAACACTTTATTTGAAGGGGTGTGAATGAGACTGACAGGTAAATAAATATATTTTAATGCAAAGTTTCATTAACATTTCCATTAAAATTCAATTAAAAGTGTTATTATTTCCCAGATGACACTTCATAAACCGTCATGAAGAGCCCGCCATGTCAGCATCATGTCGGTTTTATGCACACAACTTCAAATAAAGTGTTACCAAATGTGTAAACCTCAAAAATTTAACAAAATAAATAAACTAACTAATACAGCCATATTAAATAAATTAGAATATAACAAAGTGTAAGCAGGTATTAAACACTCTTATGGATGAAACGATAAGTCGGGAGAAGGAACAAATCTACACTTTTTCCAGGATTTTGACCTGTGGGATGAACGGTGCTGGAGTGAAATAAAGACGTGGCGTTTCGAACCTTCACTAAGCTCCGCAGCTGATCCTCAGCCATCCGCCTGGCGGTGGAGCGAGGGATGTCAGTGGAGATCTTCATCTCCTGCATGGCCTGGATGTAGTAGCGGAAGTTGGTGCGCGTGGTGGTCTGGGCCGGGCTGATGTCCACCACCACCAGCCGCTCCACCAAACTGGGCTGCAAACAACAACAAAGAGACGCTGAGACTGGCAGCTGCGGACAAGCCTGCCGCAATTAAAATAAACGTGATCATTTCCGTTCTGATGATTAATATTCTTTTAGACATTATAATCCATTTTATTTGTGGTTTAGGTTGTGACTTTAATTTGTTGTCGTGTTTTATCCTAACGTGAATTGTTTGTTACAAAATTCTAATTCACTGGTTTTTCAAAAGGCAAACATGAATTATTTTCAAGTTAACATCGATATAATACCTTAAAACAGTCTCAAAACAACAATATTATCGTTTATCGCAAAAATTACTGGGACAAAATTTGTTGTTGTGACAGGCCTGGCTGTGAGGAAAAACAGGAATCTCAGCTTTGAAGGACCTGATTAGAAGTTTAAAATACCAACATCTAACTTTAAGGACGTTAGGACTAATTAGCATAGAAGATAAATAAGTTAATAAGCAAGTCTATGTGGCCCAGAGGGACATGTAGACAGAACATTGAAAATAACCACAGGATGCTTAAATAATATTTTATCAATTAAATTAAAGTAGTTTTCAATGGAAGAGAACTTGGGCCACAGGAAAAAATTATCTGAATTTCTTCTCAGAATATTATTCTGACTTTAGTCTTTTAAGATAAAAAGTCAGAATTCTGAGAAAAACTCAGTCAAAATCCTCAGAATTCTGACCTTTGACCCCACAAGACTAAAGCCAGAATTCTTGTATTTTTCCGTGGCCATAATCTTTTTCTGTTGTTTTCTCATGTATTACATCAATGTTTGGTTTTATATAACTTTAAGAAGGACTCATCGAGTGCAGAGGCGGATATTTATTCATATTTTAGAGGTTTATTAATAAGTTTTAAGGACGTTCATAATCTCGATATGGCCCAAAATAAAAATGAGTTCGACATTCCTGCCTCATGAGTTCATTTATAAGCTAAAACTGTTCACTGTTAGAAAATGTGATTCTGATAAGAGATGTAATGAATCCAAAAGAAACAAGATACCAGATAATTCAAGTGTTGTAACCCAAATTAAATATTAAATTTCATTTAGGTGTGAACTTTGCTGTGTCATTATCTCATGTTAAAAATGAGCCAGTGCCTGAATCCTCTCTGACCTAAAAGGTCGGTGTAGATGGCAGCCTCGCCTCGTCACACGCTGACATTTAGGGATTGCCCACCTGTGTCAGAGCGGTTGTCATGGCGGTCTTCCCGCCCATGCTGTGGCCGATCAGGACGCACTTCTCGATGTGCAGCTGGCTGAGGAGATGTTTCAAATCGGCGGCCATCGCTTCATAGGTCAGCTCTGGAGTGTGAGGGCTGTTACCGTGGTTACGGGCATCTACAGTCAACACCTGACTGGACAAAGGACAGGTAAGACACTTGGAATGGGGGGAAAAGGAGGCAACAGAGCGAATTTTCTCAGCCCGGGAAGCCCTGACGTCACCAACAAAAGAGGTGTTGTGACAAACGTATTCAAGTTGAGCCAAGCAGGTGTCATTTATCAGCCGAGAGGCGGCATCAAATGACTGCTGCCAGCACATGTCCAATTTCTCTAAAAAGAGCTATTGACGAGCGGCTGCGGACAAAAGCGAGCGCACAATGACGAACTGTTCCAGACGTAACAACAGACGGGTGTGAAGTCTTCATCAATGCGTTACCTTTCGGCCTGTGCGCTGCACCAAGGACTTGGCGATGGAGTGGAAGTTGGATTTACTGCCGAAGAGGCCATGGAGAAACACCAGGGGAGTGCTCTCTCCTTTACCGTCAAACACGTCATAAGTCAAGTTGACAGGACTGAGGGGGAGAAAAACACATTCAAGTTGAGGAGGGTTGATAAATGTTCAGTAGTCACAGATTCTGATGACAAAAACAATCAGAGTATCTTTGTTTTCTAGCCTGATGAGGAGAATGTACCAATTAAACAGAGCGCCACAAGATGTTATGCAATACTATTTTCCAATCCATAGATAATCTTTGAGTAAATTACTTTGCTTCCATCTGCTGGTGCAGCACAGATATTCACATCAATAGGCTTTATTGCTAAATTTACTGTTGTGACGATCAAATATCACAAGATCAGATAATTTCTACATGAGAGTAGCAAATGTATTTTAAAAGTTAAGGAAGTTATTACTACCTCAGCCTAATTTTCTTTTTAAAATATAGATAGAACTCATGTTTTTGTCATACATTCAGTAATAATCTATCTATCTATCTATCTATCTATCTATCTATCTATGTGACACCGTATTAGTTTTACTCAGTGTTACTCAGAATCTCCCAGCATGTCTAACAGGAACCCTGCTGTTACTTAAAATAAATATCTGCAAGAATGCAACTTAAAAAAAAGTCAGTGCTGATATTTTTTTAGTTCGAGCCAATGTTTAAAAAGGAACTATTCATATGTAATATTTAACCTTAGGAATTAGCTTGGTCACATATTTTCTTTCTACAACTAAGAGATACGTGTAATGTGAAAATCACACAGATCATCCACAGGCCAAAACATGCAGATATAGCATATATCCATATAATCTTAAAATGTATTCAAAATCTTTTAGACAAACGAATAAAATATAGATTAGGATTTGTAACCGATTCCTAAGGCACAAATTCTAAGAATATGGAGGATAAAAATATAATCTTTATTTAAAAAAAAATATTTGAAATCCTGCAATGTAGCTGAGATGCTAACTTGGTGTTCATGTATATTAGCATTTAGATTTCAGGACACATTTTCAGAAATTCAGATTTAATTTAGTTTTACCACTAGCTTTAGATTTGAAGCTGCTATATAAAGAAACGACTCTGGTTAAATTTGCTAAAATGTATGAATGATATTTAAATCTGTTAATGCTTTAAAGACATTACAAGGTGACAGACGGTAGCGGTTAAATAATGGAGTGGTTTAAATCAACATCAACACCAACATCGCGCCATAATTTCCACTCAGAACCACGGCGGTACCAGCACCCAGCCCAGGCTGGTGGAGGACACCTGTTAGCCGGGAAGCTAGCGGGGATACCTGGATGAGCTGGCTGTCCGGACCGGGGGAGCCGCATCCACCTGTCCGGCGAACAAACGGCAAGACGGCCGGATGCTCGGCAGTCCTCTGTGAACCAGGCGACACAAAGCAATCATGGCAGCATAGGTTCGGTTACTGAACGGTCCACAAACAACATGTGCCTTTGAAAGCGGCCGCAGTGACAGCACAGAGCCGGGGAAAGAGCATTCAGAGCGGCCCCGGAGGTCGACACCAGAGAGAACCCCCCCCCTCCGTCCGTCAACAGCTGACGGTGCGTGATGACGTAAGAGGAGGGGGACATTTTACCCTGGGTACAGTCTGTCAGGCACGGAGTCTGTTCCATTGATACACATCGATGGTTCCTTCAGTTCAAATTCAGTTCGATTAAATTTAGAAATACTTTATTGACCAACTAAGGCAGATTAAATGTTGTTGTAAGTCATATTATTTTGTCAAGCTTCTTTAAAGTATTGTTGTAGAGGCTGATAGCTATCAACAGGCAGGAACTCCCGTAGCAGTCTGTATCCAGTTTGAAGAAGCCTCCTACTGAGGACAGTGTTTTACGATGAAAGTCTCCTAAAGAGAGAGTTCTGGGTAGTTGATTTTGCGTAAAATCAGTCTGTTGTCCAGATGAAGACGGAGGTATTTATATAGTGCAAAAAAAAAAAAAATAAATAAAATCTTATCAAG